>NW_013666078.1:466244-469357 GCF_000517525.1 Limulus polyphemus | reverse complement strand
GGGCAAGTTGAGGACAGCTTAAGTTAGCCTGAAACTAAAGAGGACAAATTGAGACAGCTTAAGTTAGCCTGAAACTAAAGAGGAAATATTGAGAACAGCTTAATTTAGTCTAAATTTAAAAAGCGTAAATTGAGTACAGCTTAAGAAAGCCTGAAACTAAGAGAGAAATTTCTGAAGTCTGAAACTAAGGAGAGCAAATTGAGGACCGCTTAAGTTAGGCTGAACCTAAAATGAGCAAATTGAAGACAGCTGAAGTTAGTCTGAACCTAAGGAGAACAAATTAAAGGCAACTTAAGTTAGTCTGAAACTAAAGGGAGCAAATTAAAGACGGCTTAAGTTAGTCTGAAACTAAAGGGAGCAAATTAAAGACGGCTTAAGCTAGTCTGAAATTAAAGAGAAGAAATTATAGACGGCTTAAGCTAGTCTGAAACTACAGAGAGCAAACTGAAGACAGCTTAAGTTAGTCTTAACCTAAGGAGAATGAATTAAAGACAACTTAAGTTAGTCTGAACCTAAAGAGAGCAAACTGACTAAAAGGTAACGATGAATGTAGCTGGTATGGTTAACTCTGTATAAGACTATGATTACATTGTATAATCTGATAGAAGTTTACGAATTATTCATCCGCTCAGGAAAAGTATAAATGATGTAAAATCGATTTTTATTCCATTTATCCTCTATGAACCATTGCTGGCGCCAACTTTCCTTCGAAATGCTTCGCTTTTAGACGACAGCATAACAAGTGCTGGTCGCTACTGACGGTTTTACGATATATATATTTTTTTTTGCTATAGATATTTTTTCGGATTATTTTGAAATTATCAAACTGAGCGATCAAACTACTTGTTGTCACAAATTACTGTAGTATGTATAAAGAAGTTGAACTGAACGTGTTTGTACAATCCTGGTTAGAATTTGAAATTGTCTTTCATGTTGTTCTACTAGTTACCCAGTAAGGTCTGGAGTTTTAAGACAAATAACTTTATGATATAAATATCTCCATATGGTCTGTTTAGTCTTCTACTAGAGCACGTGTGCAATTTCACCCCACCCCCATCCCTCCTCGAACGTTACAAAAGAAACACCGAATGACCCCAATACCTTCTTATCCAAATAACATATATGGATATTGTTTTCAAATAACAAATAGGTTGATATAAAAAGTTTGTTTTGTTTCTTTGTTTGTCATTAAGCACAAAGCTACATAACTGTTTATCTGTGTTGTACCCACCACGGATATCGTAACCGGATTTTTAGCGTTATAAGTCCTCGGACCTACTGCTGAGCCACCGACTATATGAGATCAATAACTTTTGATCTAAATGGAGTTCGAATATTGATTTCAAACAAAAAATAGTGGTCGAAAATGGGGGAAATATACCCCCATGGGAAGTGTTATTAAATGGAGGGGGAATATACTCCCATGTGAAGTGTTATTAAATGGAGGGGAATATACCCCCATGGGAAGTGTTATTAAGTGTAGGGGAATATACTCTCATGTGAAGTGTTATTAAATGGAGGGGGAATATACCCCCATGGGATGTGTTATTAAATGGAGGGGGAATATACTCCCATGTGAAGTGTTATTAAATGGAGGGGGAATATAACTCCATATGAAGTGTTATTAACCTCAGTTTGTTCTTATGAAGAAGATGAGCAAACATTTCACACACTTACATTTCTATAATATATAGAACGCTAAAAATAACGCGCCGTTCCTGGTCACAGAAAGAGCCATTGAAAAGCGTTTTTGTTATGTTTTAGTATTAAACTAGCTGAAGTAACCGTCCCCTGGACGGAAGTTATATATATTCATGATTAATGAAAGGTTATCTTAGGACATGAAAATTTGCTTCCCTTATATGTAATTGTAAAAAAAACAACACTCATTTTGGTGATGATCCATCCACACACTGCAAATTGGCTACATTGACATACAACAGACAACAAACAGTACTATTATATTTACACAGATAAGAACTATTAATTTAATCCACTGGAGAGAACCGTATTATCTTACATACAACAAACAGTATCATTATATTTATACAGATAAGAACTATTAATTTAATCCACTGGAGAGAACTGTATTATCTTACATACAACAAACAGTACCATTATATTTATACAGATAAGAACTATTAATTCAATTCACTGGAGAGAACTGTATTATCTAATATATTTTTTTAAATAATCATTTTTACGTTATTATTAAAAAAACTGCACCTATCACTAAATTAATTAATAACTAAAACTTTAGCTCCGGCTTAATACGTCAGTGAATTATAAAAAACCTGGTATTTAATTATATTTTAAAAATAAATATCTGATGAGTATTATACAGTACTATCAGATTTGATTTCTCATTCTTATTGCGTGTAATTTAGGTTTTAGAGTTCCTTAAGGAGAGAAATTATTAGTAGAACGAGTAGGCGTTCCCTTATTCTAATACTCCGAAGAACGAACTGGGGTGACAGAAAAGTTAGCATCCCATTAAATTCAGACGCTAACGGGAATTATTTCAAGCTTTTCAATTTTCTCTTTTCTTTCAAAACCATCCTTATGCCAGGCGACATAGCATGTTCAGATAATAAAGGAGTTGGTAAACTGGACAAAGTTTTATGAATTCCCATACTTACGGTGGTGTTTTACATATACTACGCACATGCCCGGGAATGATTAGGTGGACAAATGATTGTAGTTCTGATCAATTTTTTTTTGTGACAGTTCTTTAGAATAAGCGTCGAGGACTTGCTCCAAACGTTACTAAGCAGCTTTTAATTGAAGAAGAACATATTAGTTAATAGTAGGACTTGCCCCAAATGTAACTAAGCAGCTTTTAATTGAAGAAGAACATATTAGTTAATAGTAGGACTTGCCCCAAATGTTACTAAGCAGCTTTTAATTGAAGAAGAATATATTAGTTAATAGTAGGACTTGCCCCAAATGTTATTAAGCAGCTTTTAATTGAAGAAGAACATATTAGTTAATAGTAGGACTTGCCCCAAATGTTACTAAGCAGCTTTTAATTGAAGAAGAATATATTAGTTAATAGTAGGACTTGCCCCAAATGTTATTAAGCAGCTTTTAATTGAAGAAGAACATATTAGTTA
>NW_013666078.1:453296-465558 GCF_000517525.1 Limulus polyphemus | reverse complement strand
GAACGGGAATTAAACCCGATCCTCAGACTGCGAGTTTAGTGTTAAGGAACAGGATTTAAACCAACGATCCTCAGACTGCGAGTTTAGTGTTAAGGAACGGGATTTAAACCAACGATCCTCAGACTGCGAGTTTAGTGTTAAGGAACGGGATTTAAACCAACGATCCTCAGACTGCGAGTTTAGTGTTTTAACAATCGAGTCATGCCAAGCTTTACAAATTAGGCACTTGATAAAATAATGATACTTCACATTCATTTTTAAAATAAAAATAACAATCATTATATTATTTAAAAACACCGTTTTTTTGAACTGAGATAAACACTGGGTGAAAAGTGAATTAAGAAAACACCGTGTGAAAAGGGACTTCTGAAAACACCATGTGAAAAGGGACTTAAGAAAACACCGTGTGAAAAGTAACTTAAGAAAACATTGTGTGAAAAGTAACTTAAGAAAACACTGTGAGAAAAGTGACTTAAGAAAACACCGCGTTAAAAGTAACTTAAGAAAACACCGTGTGAAAAGTAACTTAAGAAAACATTGTGTGAAAAGTAACGTAAGAAAACATTGTGTGAAAAGTAACGTAAGAAAACACCGTGTGAAAAGTAACTTAAGAAAACACTGTGTGAGAAGTAACTTAAGAAAACACCGTATGAAAAGTAACTTAAGAAAATACCGTATGTAAAGTAACTTAAGAAAACATTGTCTGAAAAGTTACTTAAACAAATCTGACTATTTTATTGTTTTCTCTTGGCTTTTACACCATGGCTTTTGCCCCGTATAATGACATATCTCGATAACGAAGTTTTCTGTGTTAAGCGATTTTCTTACTTTTAATATATAAAACAATATTCCAATATTAGGAAGTGTTAAGTCACGTGAGCACACTGTTTTGTCTTATCTTTATTTTATATCAATACTTGCACATTACTTATATTGGAAGATGTTACGGTCCTCGTTGTGTTTTCTTGTTTTACTTTCCTGTCTTATTCTTCTATTTTAAAACATTCAAACTTTATTTAGAATAGGAAATCACGCAGGGCAGCTCTCTGAAGGCTCACAGGTAAGACTGGGGACATATAAGGCCAAATATCTGGATTTCTTTGTAATAAGCTCTGTGCTTATCAACAACAACACACAGGAAAATTTAAAGACAAATATTGGATTTAATATCACTAGTGGGTGCTGAGGATTTCTGTGAGGGCTTTATAGTGTGATGGTCAATCCCACTACTCGTTGGCGTCTTCACTCTGTCCTTCTTCTTCTTCTTCATTCGACCATAATCCTTTCTAACTTTTGCCTAGACCGCTTGGGTTTTTGTATTAGCCAAGAAGTTTTATCCTCTCGAGTGCCCTAACCACCAAACCATATCAGGGGGTCTTCACTCTAGTCTATCACTTCTAAATTAGGGACAGATAACGCAGGTAGTTTTCTTGTAGCATTGGGCAAAATTAAAAAAAATAATAAAAACAAATAATGGTTTGTTTTGTTTGTTTCTTTGGAATTAAGCACAAAGCTACACAATGCACAAAGCTATCTGTGCTCTGTCCGTCACGGGTATCCAAACATACTGCTGTGCCACTGGGGGGGGGGAACAATGGGAAATGAGTCTTTCACCCAATTGCTTTGGTCAGTTCTTTGCACCCAGTGTTGTAGCAGGCAAAAAAATCAACAACGTAAGATTTCTCAAAATCGTGCAATATGTAAATCACACTGGCGATGTCCAATATAAAAAAAAGTCGGTAATTTGAGGGGTAAGCTTTTTCCTCTACAAACAAATATAATTCTGAAAAAAAAAATCGAAACAAATTGTACGTCACAGATTCAAGTCCTGAAAAAAGATAGAGAGTTACTGAGAAAATGACCAGTGAATTTTCGAAAAAAAAATAACAGCAAAAATTCTGATGAGGTCTGTTTTATTAGATTAGTTAGCTTATGAGGTCAAATCACAAATACAGCGTTTAATTATTATAAAGTGATTTTTATTGCTGTGTTCTGCTGTTTATTAATTGCTACTTATGAAGTACTAAAGTTGAAGAAATACGGGCTTTAAAGAAGCGTTTTGTGTGTGTGTGTGTGTGTGATCGTGTAATTTATTCTCACGTCAAGTAATGAATTGAAAACGAATCCATAAAATGTTAAGATTTCTTCTAGATTAACATATTCGTTTTCAGATTTGAAAATAAATTATAAAAGTCTCTTTAGTCAATCAACCGAGTTTGGTTTGGTTGTTGTTAAGCGCAAAATTACACAATGGGCTATCTGTGCTCTGCCCATCTAGGAAATTGAAACCGCTGAGCCACTGGAAAACAAATCAAGTTTCTAAAACACTTAAAAGGCTTGAAACTTGAAAAATATCGTTTTAGATCTAATATCCTCTATAGCCCAATAACATCTAGAGCCTAGATCCTCTATAGCCCATTAGCATAAATATCGTTTCGATACGTCATTGTTACAAATGTGAATAATGAACTATGCATGACGTATAGATCGTTTAAATATATCCGTTACTTTCTGTGTTTTGTAACATTACAAACAACATTAGGAAGAACAAGTTCTTTAATTAAGTCTTCCAATCATACACTCTCTAATTGATGGCATTTCATTTCTGAATTATATTTTTTATATGGATAAAATAAAACACGAGCGCTAGTTTACTTTAAGTCACTAAGTTCAAAGTCTAAAAAAAACAATGATTATTGCTTACTTCCCAGGCATGAATAATTAAAGTCCAAAAAATAATGCTTGAAATCAGTAGTAGATCTTGACCATTCTCCAGATACCCAGCGTGCATTACTCTTGAGTATATGAGCTATTTTTCAAGGTTAATTGCCTATACTTTTTTTTTCAGAAGTTTTGCGCAAAGGTTTACTAGGGCTACTTGCGAATAGTCAGCTCCTTAATTTTGAACTGATGGAGTAGAGACAAGGCCGCTATAAAGGTTGAGTTTGTTATATTCAAACTATTTTGGACCACAGCACGTCATTACAGTCCATGTCCGGTTGTACTCTGTCCGACGACCAAACATCTTGATAATAGCTCTGCATTGTACTTTTCAATGTAAAAGGCTCCGTCGTAAACCTATCATGTCCAAAGCACAGCACTCCTTCCTGCTGTTCTCCATAATCCATATAGTGTACGAGGACGACGGCTTCTCAGCACCCGTTTCAACATTTTGATCGCATATAAATCCACCGGTACTGCACCTGATGGTTTCACCAATATGTATACCATGAATACCCGTTTCATTCTATAGTTGCTTGACGTATGCAATGGTTGAACGGAGGTTATAACTGGAAGTCTTATTTTAGTGGACCCATTGCATGTTGGCTTCGTTTCCAGCCAAAGTTCCTTATTCATTATTTTGTGTAGGGTTACTTGAGGCAAGTGGACGGTTTTTGGCGCTGACCATTGTGTCCGAAGATTCTAACCTATTACAAAATGCCACAGTTTGCTTACCATGGTTAGGATACGACTTTTCTCTGGGTGGTCTGGTGCCCCAAGATGATCCATTCTCATTTGTTTCCACTGCCATTAACTACAAAGAATATCCCTGTCTTGGAAATTCTAAATTTCCGATCTGAACACATATTTATGGTCTAAGTGTATGAATATTTTGCCTTGCCAAAGGCTGTTACTTACCCTTCCCAAAAACGATCAGTTTTAAGTGGCGCAATACTCCATACGCGGCGCCAATTAAAATGTAGTTCTGATGCATCCCGTTTCATCGCGACTTTATGTAGGCTGTGGTTATCACGTTACTTGCTGATTTGCATCTTCAAAATCGTTTTACTATAATGTATTCATCTTTGTGTAGCCAACAGAATCTATCGCCAACTCTAATCGAGAACTTCGAATTTATAATTAGGACTTTAGAAAGTACTGACAGGAGACTATAAATGTAATTATATTTTACAAAAGGAATGACAAAAGACTGTACGCCTAATTATGACTTAGAATAGTATTAACACGAGACTCTGAGTGTAATGTTGACTTAGAATAGGACTAACACGAGACTATGCGTGTAATTTTGACTTAGAATAGGACTAACACGAGACTATGCGTGTAATTTTGACTTAGAATAGGACTAACACGAGACTATGCGTGTAATTTTGCTTAGAAAAGGACTAACACGAGACTATGCGTGTAATTTTGCTTTAGAAAAGGACTAACACGAGACTGTACATATAGTTTTAGTTTAGAAAAGGACTAACACGAGACTATGCGTGTAATTTTGACTTAGAAAAGGACTAACACGAGACTATGCCTGTAATTTTGACTTAGAATAGGACTAACACGAGACTGTACATATAGTTTTAGTTTAGAAAAGGACTAACACGAGACTATGCGTGTAATTTTGACTTAGAATAGGACTAACACGAGACTGTACATATACTTTTAGTTTAGAAAAGGACTAACATGAGAATATACGTGTAATTTTACTGCTTACTTATATTTCTGTTTCTGTGTCTGTTAACCGGTTGATTAATTTGATCAATCCTAATACAATATTTAAACATAAATGGCATGAAATTCCATTGTACATAAGTTTTAGATTAGAAAAAGGTTATATTTAATCACAGAAATGTGTTTGGTTAAGTCTATAGATTTAATTTCCTTTGTGTCGTTTTCTGTGTGCTAAACAAAAGACGGGTTACACAGTCTGCTTGAACAGTGGATTCTGTTCTGATATTCTAATTTTCTAGCGTGATTGAAATGGTAGCGTGGTTAGGGGCGCTCCACTCGCAAGTTGCGGGTCGCGAGTTCGAATCCCATCACTGAATATGCTCGCCCTTTTAACTCTGGGGGTATTATAATGTGTCGGTTAATTTCGCTATTTGTTGGTCAAGAGTAACTCAAGAGTTGGCGGTGGGTGATGTTCACTATTTGTTCGTAAAGAGTAGCCCAATAGTTGGCGGATAGTGGTGTTGACTTTCATCTAGTTTATCACTTCAAAATTAAGTACGGCTAATGCAGATAGCCCTAGGATAGCTTTATGCGAAATTCAAAACAAAAAACGGTATTAGTGCACAGTATCATTAAACAGCCCGTGCTATAATGATAATATGTTATTTGCTATTCATTTCATAAATATAGGCTTTTAAATCTCCATCAATCTACATGCTTACTAGAAATATACATTAGTAAGTACTCCAGAAAGCTCTTAGAAAAGGCAACCAAACTATATGAATAATACGAAGGTTTTGGTTGAATGTTCTACAATTAGTATTGACCAATCAGAGACGGTCTAACTTTCATTGTTAATGGAACTTCAAGTCTGTTTAGTTAAGGAAATGCCGCAACATACCGATTTCACATTTGATGTTGATTCAAAGGGCCCGAAGTTACTTTGATGTTTTCTACTCTGTATCATTAGCTTTATTATTATAAATATATTTGTATTTATTGGAAAGAGAATACAAATATATGATAATTATATTTTATTTTGTTATTCGGTCTGCTCTAAATTTTTAAGTTTCTGGTTCTGTGCTAGTTTGACTTTTAAACGTTGTATTAAAATAACGATAAGCTAATTTCACTTATAATACTGAGTCTTGCTGTATTTTTACTTTTATTCACTGCTTAGAAACGAATTTAAAACTAACATAATCAGACAAATCATTTGATAATTAACATTATTGACTACAGCAGAACGGTTAATTTGAAAAGTACAAAATTATAACTTAAAAGGACATTCATATTTCTAGTTTAGCTCATACGTTAGCAGATGTGTGCGGGAAAGCGATAAAAGTAGCCGAATTATAACCAACTTCAACTCTGAGATTTGTTATATAATCTAATTTCTGATTGCATAACAAAAAAAAGCGATAAGTACAGGAAATTCTAGCCAACTTCTGCTCTGAATTTCGATTTATAATACAGTTACAAGTTTTGCAACCAATAAGTCACTCATTTCATTGCTTTTTTTGGTATTTGGCACTTTAAACCCAAAAGGTATCTTTAGAACACATGGGCCAAAAGGCCAGGCTAGAGACTCCATGGTTCAGATACAGTCATTGCTAATTTAGAACTGTTGACCGGAGGGAAGGGTATACGGTCAACAACGTCCACTGCCTACAAGAGTATTCTTAACCAAGTGTCGGGATTCACTGTTACGCTCACACAATTGAAAATGTAAAGCGTGTTCAGCGTCATATCACGGCTCAAACGTTGGACAAACCAATATCACGGCTCAAACGTTGGACAAACCAATATCACGGCTCAAACGTTGAACAAACCAATATCACGGCTCAAACGTTGGACAAACCAATAGCCACGCATGCTCCTTTTCTTCATGAATTAAAAAGCTTACATTAAATATCTAACTTTTGTATCTCTTCAGGAGTAAAGAAAATCAACTTGCATCTAGACAAAACTTTTACAAGATCTCATACTGCTCCAAGAACCCATGTTTAGAAAGTATTAGTAATTTGTTTTAACCAAAAACAAGTGGTCCTTTATAATCTTTATATACTATACAATTGTTGCTTAAGAAGCCGACGGGAAGTAAGGATAGAACACTCTGTTTGGAGCTTATATATCCTATTTGTTGACGTTTAGTATATAGAAACCGGGTTTCGGTACCGGTGGTGGGCAGAGCACAGATAGCCCATTGTATAGGTTTGTTCCTAAGTTGAAGCAAACCAAACCAAACTTATTTAGTATATGTAGAAGCTCTTTAGTTAACTAGCGCCATCTAGTGAAAGCTAGGAAGAGGGACGGCCGACTAGGAAGACTGTGTAATGTTATCTAGACCAATTGCTGCCTCTCTAGTCGGTGTAACTCTTTTTTTTTCTTCTTCTTCTTCCTATGTGTTTTTGTCGCTAAAGTTGCATTGCTCCATAAATAATATTGAAAAAAAACATACATAAAAAACAAACACGAAACTAACTATATGACAAGGAAACATAATTTGGTAGCTTCCACAAGTGATTGATCGATTATAGGTAAAACGTTATTCTTAGAATATCCCCAGCGTACACCTTTATCTCTTTATTTACGACGTAATTTAGGTAAACATGAAGTAGTTAAACCACTGAAAATAAAATTATTGTATTGATGTTATGTTGTACAAACTTGATGGATGCAAAATTAAATAAACTAAATTATTAAATTATCTTTAAAAAATATTATCAGTATTCTTCACTATCTACAGTATAGTCAGTTGGGCTTATTTAAAACAATATTCTATGAAGTTAACAGTTTCTTTACTGGCTAGTTCCTGTTACTCAGTTTTGAGTGGTCTAGGCGTAGCGAAGTGATATTCACATTTACGTACTATCAAGGATTCATGGTTCGAGCCACACAAAAAATGCTCCGCACTTTCGGACCGTAGATGCGAGTGTTGGTCAGATTCTAATACTTAGTCACACAGAACTAGCTCAGTAGATGGCGGTGGGTGTTGTTGACTAACTTCTTCCCTCTAATCTATAAGCTTCAAATTAGGGACGAACTAGCGCAGATAGATAACCTTGTGTAGTGAAAATTCTGAAAGAAATAAACACAATATTTGGAATTATATTTAAATATCCTATATTACCGTGTAACACAATATAATAAAAAGCTATATATTGATAATGTTAAAATTGGCCAGTATAACACAACATGATAGATTGTTTGTAATTAAGAACAAAGCAACGCAATGGGCTATCTATGCTCTGCCCACCACAGGTATCGAAACCCGGATTCAAGCGTTGTAAGTACGCAGACATACTGCTGTGCCACTGGAGTGAACGCAATAGAAAGCTAGACATTGATAACTTGATAACGTTAAAGTTGACCAGTATAACACAATATAATAGAAAGCTAGATATTGGTAACTTCATAATGTTAAAGTTGGCCAGTATAACACAACATAATGGAAATCTAGATATTGATAACATGATGATGTTAAAGTTGACCAGTATAACACAATATAATAGAAAGTGAGATATTGATAACTTGCTAATGTTAAAATTGGCCATGATAACACAATATAATAGAAAGCTAGATATTGGTAACTTGATAATGTTAAAGTTGGCCAGTATAACACAACATAATAGAAAGCTAAACCTTGGTAACTTGATAATGTTAAAGTTGGCCAGTATAAGACAACATAATAGAAAGCTAGATTTGGTAACTTGACAATGTTAAAGTTGGCCAGTATAACAGAACATAATAGAAAGCTAGATATTGGTAACTTGCTAATGTTAAAGTTGGCCAGTATTTCACAACATAATAGAAAGCTAAATATTGGTAACTTGATAATGTTAAAGTTGGCCAGTATTTCACAACATAATAGAAAGCTAGATATTGGTCACTTGATAATGTTAAAGTTGGCCAGTATTATACAACGTAATAGAGAGCTGGATATTGGTAACTTGATAATGTTAAAGTTGGCCAGTATTACACAACATAATAGAGAGCTAGATATTGGTAACTTGATAATGTTAAAGTTGGCCAGTATTCACAACATAATAGAAAGCTAAACCTTGGTAACTTGATAATGTTAAAGTTGGCCAGTATAACACAACATAATAGAAGGCTAAACCTTGATAACTTGATAATGTTAAAGTTGGCCAGTATTTCACAATATAATAGAAGACTAAACCTTGATAACTTGATAATGTTAAAGTTGGCCAGTATTTCACAACATAATAGAAAGCTAGATATTGGTACCTTGATAACGAAAAGAAAAAAACGAAGTAAATCGTCGACTGAACTGTAAAATTATGTAGTAGAACTATAATGGAGTAATATGTGCCTTTACAGGAAGGTGTGTCAAAGTTTCATGTTCTTCTTTTGTCCTCAGTACACCTGAAGACTATTGTTTCAGTACACCTGAAGACTGAGGACGTCCTCAGTACACCTGAAAACTGTTCTCCTCAGTACACCTGAAGACTATTGTCCTCAGTACACCTGAAGACTATTGTCCTCAGAACACCTGAAGACTATTGTTTCAGTACACCTGAAGACTGAGGACGTCCTCAGTACACCTGAAGACTGTTCTCCTCAGTACACCTGAAGACTATTGTCCTCAGTACACCTGAAGACTGTTGTTCTCAGTACACCTGAAGACTATTGTTTCAGTACAACGGAATACTGTTGTTTCAGTACACCCGAAGACTGTTGTTTCAGTACACCCGAAGACTGTTGTCCTCAGTACACTTGAAAACTGTTTCAACTAAAACTATGTCGTTCTTTCACTGTCGATGACTCAAATTATGGCCTATAGTTAAATTATCGCTGTGACCTGCAAATTCAATTCCTGAATTATATATTTTCAAAAACACGATCTTACCCTTGGTTAACCACCCTAAGTTACAATCTTTTACAGCAATTTTAGCCTTGGTTAATCACCCTAAGTTACAAACTTTTACAGCAATTTTATCCTTTGTTAACCACCCTAAGTTACAAACTTTTACAGCAGTTTTAGCCTTGGTTAATCACCCTAAGTTACAAATAGTTCATAGTGATCTCACCTTTGATTAACACTCTAAATTACGGACAGTTTATAGTGATCTTCATCTTGGTTAACCACCCTAAGTTACACCCTAAGTGGTACCACAAAAGCATAGTTGTTGGAATTTTTTACAAATAATAATGTTAATTTTTTTATCTCATCATAATGAATTATGTCTTTATACATAACTTGCATGGGTATTTAAGTTAAAAAGTCAAGCTACTGCTGGGAATCGAATCCGGATTTTAGCGTTGTAACTCCGTAAACTTAACGTTGTCGCACCGGGAGACGACGAGAGAGGAAATGGATCATTATTTAGATATAGACGCACAAAAGCGTAACACGTGACAAATTTATTAATTGCTTATTACAACAGCTGTCGGTTTATAACTAAACATTTTGTACCAGTTTGGGGTAAAAATGATAATAAAAAAAGTTTAAAATGTTCTTTTTTTTGCACAGCGGACTATATGTTTCACATACACTCTGTTATATTATTTTGGTGCGGATTTTTTTCATGTATTCTTCTTATAATGGAAGATTTCCACCTAAAAATATCTCAAGGTAATTGGTTACCAACCAATCTAGAGAAGAATCGCTGTAGAAAACAAACCCTACGCGCTCGGGGTTTGGAGAGACCAAGAGCTTTCGAAAAGCCGAGGTATCATTGAATCATTTCACCTTACGTTCTTCATTTTACACACCAGTTACCATTCGTTCAATTAACGTGATAGATGTACCTAATAACGTACTGTAAACATTTAGTTTTCTTGCCTATATATATCTTCATAGAACTATAGAATATAATAACCTACGGAACTGCAAACATTTATTTTTTTTGCCTATATATATCTTCATAGAACTATAGAATAATACCCTACGGAACTGCAAACATTTATTTTTCTTGCCTATATATATCTTCATAGAACTATAGCATAATAACCTACGGAACTGCAAACATTTATTTTTCTTGCCCATATATATCTTGATTGAACTATAGAATAATTATGTGTACTATACATTATAATGGATTTCCTGAAGAAATATGACATGAAAAATCCTTCAATAAACGAAAATTTTAAACTAAACTTTTCATCATTTCATTTTTCTTCAGGGGTAAAAATTGACCCTAAACCGTTAGTGAACAATAGGCATATTTTCTTGGTATGTCTACTGTCAAGTCAAGGGAGGGACTAAAATTTGGGGGAGGGAAAAAAAGTCTGGTTTAATAACGCAGACCTGCGAATTTAAACTTCATAAATTGTTTTAGTTGTAATAACGGATTTTCCATAATTCAGATACGCAGATTTCGAAAATGATATTCATTTTTTCTATAACGTAAGGAATTTTTTACAAATCGGGCAAAAAAAACAACAAAATATCTCTTACTTAGATCAAGTTATTATTTCGTTTACCACAATGAACATTTTTTATTATTATGTTTGGTCACAAAAATACAAACAAACTGAAGAAAAGGGAAGAACATCGATGTTAAACTAATATGGATTCTCATTCATATTGATTTTCTTGTTTGATATCTTCGTCTTCTAATCTCAAACTATGTGTTGTGGTCTTTCTTTTATGTATTATATGACGTTTTGTGAAGAATCTGTAGGTGATGGAGAAAAAAATTGATACCATTTTCTGATTCAGCGTACAGGAACTACTGTAGAATATGTAAAATAAAACCATCGCAGGCCTGTATTATTACAAATGTCGTGTTTATATCATGTTCCACGGAAAAGAATGGGAGCCACTACACATTCCCCACTTCTTATGCTATTGTGTAACTAAAGTTAGTAGCTAGAAATGGAATAATGAGATAGAAGAAAGGTGTTTATAAAACTACTGGAAACGTCCATTATCACAAAATGGTTCGATAGAATGTGTTCCGGATAATAAGCTCGGATAATAGCAAAGCCACATTGGGCTATCTGTTGAGCCAATACATACCATTGTTGGTATCATTACATCGTATTCTACCATTTTTAGTTTTAACTAGATTTATCCGAAGGCTCGTCATGCTGAAAATAACGTTTAGCTCAAACTATGAAAAACTTTTTGGAAATGGATTTATTAGTTTGTTTGTTTCAAAATTTCGCGCAACCCCACACAAGAGCTATCTGCGCATAGCCGTTCCTAATTAAGAAATAGACATCACGTGAACAATCACTCATATGGAAACTATTATTTCGAGCTTTCTTCATTAAGGCAAGAGTTGTTTTGTGATTATAACACTCAAAATGCATGCTTAGAGATTCAAGTGTGAAATTACTTAATCTAGATTTTTCCAACATATCAAACACCTGTATTTAATGCTACAGTTGATACAAATTTGTTAATGGTTAATTGCTAATCAATCAGGCTATTAAGGACTTACTTAAAGTAATAATTTCATAAAAATAACTTTTATAGACACCTTTGATTTAACACCTGTATTATAATAAGTGAAGTAGATAGCACCACTCTTACCTGCATGCTCTCCATAATCCATCTAGTGTACGATGGCGATGATTTTCCAGCAATCGTGTCGACGGTACAATCTCAGAAAAATCCATGGTGACTTTTTAAAAATTTTCTACACAAAGGAATATTTTCTTTTATTTATTGAGGAGTTATGAGCATTTTCTAATTAGATAAACTGAAAAATAAGGAAATATAACCAATATATTATACAACTAGTACCCGTCTCCTGGACAGAAGTTAGGTAAATTCATGATCAATGAATGGTTATCTTAGGACATGAAAAAGCTGCTTTCCTTATATGTAATTGTGGAAACTGCAAAAACTTCCATAAAAACTGCAAAACACACAATGTAAAAC
>NW_013666078.1:450468-452334 GCF_000517525.1 Limulus polyphemus | reverse complement strand
TTTGTTAGTTGTCATAATTGTTTCTTCTAGTAACCTTACGTTTTTGTTAGTTGTCATAATTGTTTCTTCTAGTAACCTTACGTTTTTGTTAGTTGTCATAATTGTTTCTTCTAGTAACCTTACGTTTTTGTTATTTATCACAATGGTTTCTTCTAGTAACCTTACGTTTTTGTTAGTTGTCGTGATTGTTTCTTCTAGTAACCTTACGTTTTTGTAAGGTATCACAATGGTTTCTAATCGTAAATTTAAGTTTTTGTTAGTTATCATAATGGTTTCTACCAGTAAATTTACAGTTTTGTTATTTATCACAATGGTTTTTTCTAGTAACCGAACGTTTTTGTTAGTTATCACAATGGTTTCAACTAGTAAACGTACCGTTTTTGTTATTTATCACAATGGTTTCTAATCGTAAATTTAAGTTTGTTAGTTATCATAATGAGTTCTACTAGTAAATGTACCGTTTTTGTTAGTTATCATAATGGTTTCAAATAGTAAACTTACATTTTAGTTATTTATCACAATGGTTTCTTCTAGTAACCTTACGTTTTTGTTAGTTATCATAATGGTTTCAAATAGTAAACTTACATTTTTGTTATTTATCACAATGGTTTCTTCTAGTAACCTTACGTTTTTGTTATTTATCACAATGGTTTCTAATAGTAAACTTACGTTTTTGTTATTTATCACAATGGTTTCTTCTAGTAACCTTACGTTTTTGTTATTTATCATAATGGTTTCTACTAGTAAACTTACATTTTTGTTATTTATCACAATGGTTTCTGCCAGTAAACTTACGTTTTTGTTTAAGTGTGTTTGTGTCGGTTAGTGAATGTCAAGGTGTGTTTGAGTCGGTTAGTAAATGTTCAGATGCGTTTGAGTCGGCTAGTGAATGTTCAGATATGTTTGAGTCGGTTAGTGAATGTTCGGGTGTGTTTGATTCGGTTAGTGAATGTCCAGGTGTGCTTGAGTCGGCTATTGAATATTCAGGTGTATTTGAGTCGGCTAGTGAATGTTCAGGTGTTTTTGAGTCGGTTAGTGAATGTTCAGATGCGTTTGAGTCGGTTAGTGAATGTTTGGGTGTGTTTGAGTCGGTTAGTGAATGTCCAGGTGTGCTTGAGTCGGCTATTGAATATTCGGGTGTATTTGAGTCGGCTAGTGAATGTTCAGGTGTGTTTGAGTCGGTTAGTGAATGTTCCGGTGTATTTGTGTCGATTAGTGAATGTTCAGGTGTGTTTGAGTCGGTTAGTGAATGTTCAGGTGTGTTTGAGTCGGTTAGTGAATGTTCAGGTGTGTTTGTGTCGATTACTGAATGTTCAGGTGTGTTTTACGTACGTCTCCTTTAGTTGACAAATAGGTTGTAAATCCGATACCAATAAGCAGTTATTTAATACATGAAAAAGTGTCTTACTCAACATAGCTAACATCCCGATAGCTATATAAGTTATATGTATCTTACTCAAGATAGCTAACATCCCGATAGCTATATAAGTTACACGCGTCTTACTCAACACAGCTAACATCCCGATATCTATATAAGTTATATGTATCTTACTCAAGATAGCTAACATCCCGATAGCTATATAAGTTACACGCGTCTTACTCAAGATAGCTAACATCCCGATAGCTATATAAGTTACACGCGTCTTACTCAAGATAGCTAACATCCCGATATCTATATGAGTTACACGCGTCTTACTCAAGACAGCTAACATCCCGATACCTATAAAAGTTACACGCGTCTTACTCAACACAGCTAACATCCCGATAGCTATATAAGTTACACGCGTCTTACTCAAGATAGCTAACATCCCGATATCTATATGAGTTACACGCGTCTTACTCAAGACAGCTAACATCCCGATACCT
>NW_013666078.1:443333-449568 GCF_000517525.1 Limulus polyphemus | reverse complement strand
GGAAGTGGTGACAGTAGAACGTGAATCACCTTGTATAAGGCTATGTGGAAGTGATAACAGTAGAACGTGTTGCACCTTGTATCAGGCTATATTGAAGTGGTGACAGTAGAACGTGCTGATATAAAATTCGCTGGTTTTTTTTGGAAAGTAAAAACAAAATATCACTACGTGACTGACAACAAAAGAAATCTTCTTTCGCATATAAAGTTATTCAAAATATAGAGGATACTTCAACTGAACTTTGTACTAGCTCACTGTTTGTTTATTTGAAGTTAAGCACAAAGCTACATAATGGGCTATCTGTGTTCTGGCCCACCACCGGTATCGAAACCCGGTTTCTGGCGTTGTAAGTCTGCCACTGTGGGGGGCGGGCAAATCCGTTGAAAAGGCATGCACGTGCGCGTATTTCTGTACATTAGTGAAGAATCAGTTTTCTAAGTGTAAAAGTATACATAGTATTTGGGACATGACATATTATACATAGTATTTGGGACATGACATATTATACATAGTATTTGGGACATGACATATTATCATAACCTTATGTCTAAAGAATAAATATTCCAGATATTCTCGAGGAAATATTCTCTGGAGTTCATTATGAGACATTTCTATAAATAAAATCACGACCTATATCTGCAGAATGAATCTTTATTAGCTCAATATTTCACTATTACAGCTTCGTCCGGTTGCAATAGATATCGTGCTTCGGGAGAATATTATGTCCCACTTCAAAGTGGGTTACACGATGGACAATATTCTTTCGTTTCAGGAAGACTCCAGTTCCGAGCTTTCAGAAGAACCGTATTTTATGACACGTACTTTTTGTAATCTTTAATATCTTCGTAAATATCGGAGTTCACTCCATTGTCTAATAAACCTAACTGTCGCTATCTAATTAACTACTCTTCATCGAATATATTATTCATTACGTTCTCTCTCGGCACCTGTTCCGATGTTTGTAGACATTTCAAGTTGTGTTACTTAATGTGTACCTATTCATCTATTGACAAATGGAAATTCTCGTTATATCACAAGTTCTTTCTCCATAAACTCAATATTGAGTTTCCAGTCTATTATCATAACAATCAGATTGAATAACTAGGAAATTCCATTAAATCTTAGCTGTATGATATTCTTATGCATCAATAGCTACGTAGATCGTACTGACGAAAGTATTACACCTTTTCTTTTGTTCGTGTGATTAGGGAGACAGACGAACTACAAATAAATGTAAAGTTGTTGTTTTTTACTCAAATCTATCTCCTTGTCACTGGTAACCTGTCTTGTTCATGACACCATGAATTTTTTTTTAAAAACAAAACTGATAAATAAGTGTTAGCAAAATAAACACTATCGGTATTGATAAAAACCGATGCTGTTCAAGAACGGTATTTCCAGAAAAGTAAATCCTGTTTGTTTTGTGTTATTAGTTTCTGCTCCTCAGTGGCACAGCGGTATGTCTTCGGACTTACAACGTTAGAAATCGGCATGAGTACAGAAAGCCCATTGTGTAGCTTTGTGCTTAATTCCAAACAAACATTCTTAGTTTCTTCAGACTTATTTCACGTTACAATGAAAGAAAAAAAAAAGCGCGTCTTGAACGGTGTCACCAGAGTTAATGGATTCCTAAGGTTACAAGCACGTTCTATTATAAATTTACTACCACAGTACAAAAATAACAAGCTTTCATTGGTAGAGGTTAGTGACACGTGATTTAACCCGAACTAGGTAAAATGATGTGATAGTTTTCTTCTCATTTTATACTACTGAAATATTATCATACACAATTTATTACAAACTAAGCAGTTTACGAAATTTATAATTTTATTCGACTAAATATTTCTACTTATAACAGAGCTACAAAGGCTATCTTCCATCGTTTCTAATCTCGAACAACTGAGCAGATAAAGGAAGACAGCTAATCGATAGTACTCTACCAAAAGATGACTGACGAGGAATACTTTGTGATATGGCACGGATTCGAACCTGGCTCGCCAGCTCCGAAATCCAGAATTCTATTGCAGGGAAAATGGCGCCCCCTCACTAGACTAAGAGCAATAGTTTATATTTCTGTGGTTTAAAAAAAGTCATACATTTTAAGTGCGAAAAATGTTTTTGTTTTCTGGTTAATCTGCTGTTTTACTTCATTGAATCTATTGCCTTATATCAGAAAAACATGATTCTGATTAGTTGTATTGAAAAATGTTATTATTGTTATAAACATTATTCAATCGATAAAATCGAGTTACGAAAACGAAAACTCTCGATCAAGGTAGCTAAAGACACCTAAAACTCTGCTCTCCAAATTCACTCATGTTACCATGACTACTTATTTCCAAGACGTTTTACGCTTTATAGCCATGAATACGCTATAAATGTCACAGTCAAATCCCACTATTTGGCTAGACAAGAGTAGTCCAAGTGTTGGCGGTGGGTGCTGTTGAGTAGCTTCCTCCCCTCTAGCCTGTCAGTTCAAATAGTATGAGATGTTCTAGGGGTGCGATATTATTTGATTAAAATAAATAAAGAAACGAGACTAAAATATCGTTAAAGATGGTGCGAAGCTGTGGTGGAAATTATAAAATTTGCACATAAACACCGTATTATGATCAAACCCCTTTCGATTTAAACCCGTCTTCATCAGGGACTACTGCCATTTCTTCTGATCAAAACGGGACCACTTGTTGAAAGTTCTAGGATTTCACTATGCCTTATTTAATGGGATTTATAGATCTTTGTTGATCCTAGATTTTTTTTATTTTTTTACACTCACGAATAAACATAAAAATATTCCTAATCTATCCGGTTTGTTCAGAATATTTTGTCTATAGTCGCCATCTATTGACAAATTTCAGAACAATACGAAACATTGCTTTTTATGGAAATTATTTATGATGGTTGTAATAAATATATATATAGGGCGTTTTTCTAACTTTTGATTCAAAAACAGAGATTTAAAACTCAGTATTACACTTTCTTATTGTTATTTCTGAACCCCAAAAACTACATATTCTACGATGACCAAAGAAATGACCCTTCTAATGTGGTATGGTAAGTTGCACTGAGATTGAAATGCCAAGATTCATGAAGGAGCATAAATAAATGGCGAATCAGCAAGTTGGGCATTCTTATGTTTTCCTTGAATGAGTGATTTCTGATCCCGTTCACTAGAGTGTGACATTTGTAGACGACAACATGTTGAGTTAGGCATGCCTGTTAAGGTGAATGTAAAAGAACAAATCCGGAAACTAACAACGAATCAATGAGTTGTTCTTTTCAGTTATTTGCTTTTCCGTTAGGCTGGAGTATACACACCAAACTAGAACTTGAGGAAATGGAAACAGAGAAAATAAAGTCAAAGAGACAGAAAAGGTTGCAGTCCAATTAGGGTGTATGAGAGGAAAAGAATGAATAAATAAAATGCAAAGAAGGGAGGTGAGAGAACAAAGAAGAAAATAGGCAAAGAGAGAAAGATAAAGAGAGAACAAAAACGATTAAGGAAAAATAAATAGGAAAGAAAACGTGAAATTGTGTGAAATGAGTAGAATGGAAAAAGAGGGAAGCTTAACAAAAAACAGAAAATAGAGTATAAAGTGGTAAAAAGGGAAAAGGGCAGAAGATAGCGAACAGGGTGGGAAAAGAAAAGAGAGAGAGCTGAAAAAGGTTAACGTACTGGTGGATAAAGAGGGGAAAGACAAGGTAGATGAGGGCGCAACGTTGTAAGACATAGAATTAAAAATAAGGCGAGAGATAGAAAAAATTATAAATAAAAAAAGAAAGGTTGTAGACGAAAGTAAAGTTAGACGAGAAAAAGCGGAACAGAGAATAGAATAGAAACACATATTAATGAAAAAAAAAGACAGTACAAGTATTTTCATATTAAGAAGGGGATTAGAATAAAAACAACAATAGGTTAGAACAAAATGATGCTTTTTTAGCGTTATGAGCCTTCAGGCTTAGCGTGGAGCCACTGGAGGGCAGATGTTTGTTTGTTATTAAGCACAAAGCTACACATAGGGCTATCTGTGCTCTGCCCACCACGGGTATCGAAACCCGGTTTCTAGCATTGTAAGTCCGCAGACATAGCGCTGTGCCACTGGGGGTGAGGGGGGGGGGGTGGCGGAGGACAGATGACATAATAGGAAAATTAAAAATAAATATTATTAGACTTGATTAGAAACTTTATTTTCTTTGATACAATACATTCGTGGGTGTGGGGGACTATGTGTAAGTGTCGTATAAATATTTCGATGGCTATGGTATTTTAAAATATTTAAAATCACGTATTATATTCCAAATCTATATAATACCTGTTTGGTCAGAATATTTTGTTGTATGGTCCCCCCATTTGTTGAGAAATTTCAGAACACTACGAAACATTGCTTTGTATGGAAAGTATTTAAGACGGTTGTAATAAATATATAAGGTGTTTTTCTCACCTGTGATTTAGAGATAGAAGTTTTGAAATCCTGCTTCCAGACCAATAGAAGTACATTCAAAAATAAATGTTAATATATTTGTTGACATAACCTCCAATCCTCCTATATACATATATATATATATATATATATATATTAATTAAATGGTACTTTATATATATACATATATATATTAATTAAATGGTACTTTATATATATATATATTAATCTTGTTGTTTTTACCACTTTCCCACTTCTATAGGTGTCTAAAAAGTATGGAACCATAGGCACTTCAAGGAATTTGAGAGAATGTGCTCCACTTGTTGCTCTTGTAATTCGAAACATGTTTGGATTACCAGCAGGATTAACTCGACCTTCTAGTGCTTTAATAGGGCCATAATCATTTATGTATCAGAAATACAGAAAAGCTGCAAATTATTTTTGATTCCAGACTCTTGGGGAGTGTGTTCTAGATTACGTTATAATTCAAACACATTACACATCAAACAGGAGTGTGTTCTAGATTACACTATAATTCAAACACGTTACACATGAAACAGAAGTGTGTTCTAGATTACGTTATAATTCAGACACGTTACACATCAAACAGGAGTGTGTTCTAGATTACGTTATATTTCAAACACGTTACACATCAAACAGGAGTGTGTTCTAGATTACGTTATAATTCAGACACGTTACACATCAAACAGGAGTGTGTTCTAGATTACGTTATAATTCAAACACGTTACACATCAAACAGGAGTGTGTTCTAGATTACGTTATAATTCAAACACGTTGCACATCAAACAGGAGTGTGTTCTAGATTATAATTCAAACACGTTACACATCAAACAGAAATTGTCCCATTGGCATGTAACTTATATAGATATCGGGATGTTAGAATGTATTAGGTAAGACACACGCAACTTATATAGGTATTGGGATGCTAGCTGTATTAGGTAAGACACACGCAACTTATATAGGTATCGCGATGCTAGCTGTATTAGGTAAGACACACGCAACTTTTATAGGTATCGGGATGCTAGCTGTTCTGAGTAAGACACACGCAACTTATATAGGTATCGGGATGCTAGCTGTATTAGGTAAGACACACGCAACTTATATAGGTATCGGGATGCTAGCTGTATTAGGTAAGACACACGCAACTTTTATAGGTATCGGGATGCTAGCTGTCCTGAGTAAGACGCGTGTAACTTATATAGCTATCGGGATGTTAGCTGTCTTGAGTGAGACGCGTGTAATTTATATAGATATCGTGAAGTTAGCTATCTTAAGTAAGACGCGTGTAACTCATATAGATATCGGGATGTTAGCTATCTTGAGTAAGATACATATAACTTATATAGATATCAGGATTTTAGCTGTCTTGAGTAAGACGCGTGTAACTCATATAGCTATCGGGATGTTAGCTATCTTGAGTAAGATACATATAACTTATATAGCTATCGGGATGTTAGCTGTGTTGAGTAAGATACATATAACTTATATAGCTATCGGGATGTTAGCTGTGTTGAGTAAGATACATATAACTTATATAGATATCGGGATTTTAGCTGTCTTGAGTAAGACGCGTGTAACTTATATAGCTATCGGGATTTTAGCTGTGTTGAGTAAGATACATATAACTTATATAGCTATCGGGATGTTAGCTGTGTTGAGTAAGATACATATAACTTATATAGATATCGGGATGTTAGCTGTGTTGAGTAAGATACATATAACTTATATAGATATCGGGATGTTAGCTGTGTTGAGTAAGATACATATAACTTATATAGATATCGGGATGTTAG
>NW_013666078.1:437513-443316 GCF_000517525.1 Limulus polyphemus | reverse complement strand
CACCATTTCCACATAGCCTGATACAAGGTGATTCACGTTCTACTGTCACCACTTCAATGTAGTCTGATACAAGGTGATTCACGTTCTACTGTCACCACTTCCATATAGCCTAATACAAGGTCCAACACGTTCTACTGTCACCACTTCCATATAGCCTGATACAAGGTGCAACACGTTCTACTGTTATCACTTCCACATAGCCTTATACAAGGTGATTCACGTTCTACTGTCACCACTTCCATATAGCCTAATACAAGGTCCAACACGTTCTACTGTCACCATTTCCACATAGCCTGATACAAGGTGATTCACGTTCTACTGTCACCATTTCCACATAGCCTGATACAAGGTGATTCACGTTCTACTGTCACCACTTCCATATAGCCTGATACAAGCTGCAGCACGTTCTACTGTCACCACTTCCATGTAGTCTGATACAAGGTGCGGCACGTTCTGCTGTCACCAGTTCCATATAGCCTGATACAAGGTCCAACACATTCTACTGTCGCCACCTAGCCTGATACAAGGTGATTCACGTTCTACTGTCACCACTTCCATGTAGTCTGCGGCACGTTCTGCTGTCACCAGTTCCACATAGCCTGATACAAGGTCGAACACACACGTTCTACTGTCACCATTTCCACATAGCCTGATACAAGGTGATCCACGTTCTACTGTCACCACTTCCACGTAGCCTGATACAAGGTGATTCACATTCTACTGTCACCACTTCCATGTAGTCTGATACAAGGTGCGGCACGTTCTGCTGTCACCACTTCCACATAGCCTGATACAAGGTGATTCACGTTCTACTGTCACCACTTCCATGTAGTCTGATACAAGGTGCGGCACGTTCTGCTGTCACCAGTTCCACATAGCCTGATACAAGGTCCAACACATTCTACTGTCACCACTTCCACATAGCCTTATACAAGGTGCGGCACGTTCAACTGTCACCACTTCCACATAGCCTGATACAAGATGAAACGTATGTTGGTATGTAAACACAAAAGAAACTAAAAACTTATCCTTTAAAAGTATTGGCATTTGTTAATTTCCTTTCTTTTGTCAGACAAGAAGGTTACAATAGCTGTGCTCTTTTACTCTTCTTCTATTTTAAATAATTTTTTGTTTTATTCTGTAATATCCGTGAACATATATTTTCGGGAAATAAAAACGTCGTTAGCTGGAAGAGTTAGTGTTGTTCTGCAGTATTTAGGTGATTGGTGAAAAAACACAAAACAAACTAATAGTTTTTAGGCCTACTCCTTCCTTTCTTTAAATCAGCGTTTCTTAACCTTTTTTGCTCGTGGCTCCCTGTTGAGCTCGATTTATCTCTGTGGCCCCACCCTTCGTTGACGCTGTTACTTAGGAAAAAAGTTACTTTATTTCCACACTGTTGATTTATAATATATTTATAATATTATAATATTATTTTTACAGTATTGTATTGTTTTAAATATTTTGTTTATAACATACTGTTTACTTGTACAGGTAACAAATATTTTGTTAATCATTGACATTTTATTCAGTGTGATCCTTGGGCCTGATGAACACTTGAAAGTTTTTGAATGTCCAGTTGCAGTGTGGTCAGTGATAAGCGAATATCACCTCTCTTCACAACATCAAGGCGGTTTCGTATTTTTGATGGCAAATAAGTCACCCGACTAAAACCAGACTCAACCAAATACGATATGAAAAATGAGATAAAATACAACTTTTCCTTCTCCCAGAGCTGAGGAACTTATTAGCTATTTCACTACTTATCCAGAAATAATGGTTGTCACGTTTGAATCTAGCTTGAGCTGTTATATCACTCTGCTGCTCTTAAGAATCAGTCGAAAACATTCACAGATACCAGACAAACATTTTGATTGTTACTCCAGTACTAGTCGCGTCTGGTAACTTGACTTCTGAGCTGTGGGGGATACGGGGAGAAGGGAACCTTTGATTCAATTTTAAATATTTTATTTGGACAGTGAAGTTTTGATGGGCCAATCAGAATTTACTGTGGCCCCTTAGAAACACGGCGTGGCCCCCTGGGGGGCTATATGGTCCACGTTGAGAACCACTGCTTTAAAGCTAGTTTCATTAACACTATAGATTATAAATCTCTAGAATACATTTATTTTTACATTTATGAGGATTATTTTCCCTCGTTGCCTAATCTAAGTATCCTAAGCTGGTCGAAATCCATAAGATATTATTGAGATTACGATCTAAACGAACGACAGTAGCGAAGGTGCCTAAAAGATAAATCAATTCATTCTAATAATTATAAGTTTTTTCTTATGAATTGTTTTATGACACTAAACCGCTTTTAGTTAGACCGTTATACCAAATTAACTATACATTATTTCCTAAGTTATTTGTTATTACTTTTTTATTTATCTTGGTTTTATTGGGAGTTATTTCCCCGAAAGGGGGCCTAAAGCTGTCTGTAGAGATCATCTGTTTTAACCAGACTGCGTTGTCTGTCAGTCAGTCAGTAGAGCCCGGCATGGCCAGGTGGTTAAGGCACTCGACTCGCAGTCTGAGAGTCGCGGGTTCGAATCCCTGTCACACCAAACATTCTCGCCCTTTCAGCCGTGGGGGCGTTATAATGTACGGTCAATCCCACTATTTGTTGGTAAAAGAGTAGCCCAAGAGTTGGCGGTTGGTGGTGATGACTAGCTGCTTTCCCTCTAGTCTTACATTGCTAAATTTGCCCTCGTGTAGCTTTGCGCGAAATTCAAAAACAAACAAACAGTCAGTAGAACTAAAATGACGTCACAGAAGGGAGGCTTACCGTTGCAATATATACTATCACGAAGTTACTAAAACGTTCGCATACCATGAATCACGAGAAGAATTATACACTCTGTAGGCTACAACATAGCATGACATATGAACTTGAAAAACAAGAAATAAAAATGTTTGTTTCTCTTAATTTTGGTTTTATTTACTCTTGAAAAAGAACACTGTCGGGGATCCTGCGGAACTACATCGAGTTGGTAATGGTTTGATATTGTTCATTCGGGAAGACTAAATCTGCAATATATAACCATCTCGATGTAAAGACAGGTACTTTTAATGTTTTTTTGGATCCTACAGTGTTGCATCAGTTACTTTATTTGTTCTTAACCACCACATCTCTTCCGAAAATTTTCAAGAATAAAGTGAGCTATTAGAAAAAATGACCATTTATAATTTCGTAGATTAACATTACCTTGAATGTTATGTGTCGTTCATTCATCTTTATAATGAACATAGCGAAGTTAGAACAATATATGGTATTTGAACTTCAATAACTGTTGATGGTCTTTGTGGCTTACATATGTTGACTTGGTTAACAGGTCAATGTTAGAGAAGATAAATCAACTTACACATGCTGACTTGGTTAACAGATCGATGTTAGAGAAAATAAATCAACTTACACATACTGACTTGGTTAACAGGTCGATGTTAGAGAAGATAAATCAGCTTACACATGTTGACTTGGTTAACAGATCGATGTTAGAGAAGAAAAAACAGCTGACACATGCTGACTTGGTTAACAGATCGATGTTAGAGAAAATAAATTAGTTATTATTTGATAACACTAGTTTTAAAAACACTCCTGTTGCTTAAATAACTTATGCAATGTTTTGCTAAGTGTTAATGGTTGTAGCTGTTTTGACAATAGACTCTTTGTCCTAATGTGTTCTGAAGCCTAATGTGAAGTTGGCAGTTGACATATTGGATAATTGACTACCTAAGTTACTAGTTCAGGCTTAACAAAGCCTGTATTCACTTTGAAGTGGGCCATAATATTCTCCCGAAGCACTTGTAACTGAATTTCAAGGTCACTTCAAAGATAAATTTAACAGACCCGAAACACAGAGAAGAACCGTCGTCCTTGTGTCAAGAACATTAATCACTAGCGCGTGAAATAAGTTTATCAATTTGTGAACGAGCTCATTGAAAATCTGCCATTTAAATTGGACATTCCTTTACTTGGATTCTTTGACTAGCTTTTTGAGAATATCCAAAGTCAAGAAATGGGTTAGGGTAGGTTAATTTTGTGTAGGGCCGTCCATTTGCTTCTTATTTAAACCAGTTTGTTGTGATTCTTATGTATTATTGTGGGGTTATGAACTCTTGTCCACAAACAGTTGCTGTTGCTGTCTACTCATCAGTATTGTGATTTTAATCTGCTAATTAAATCTCTTCATTGTTAGTCTGGACATCTATTAAACAATGACTACTACACATTGCCCATGACAAGTGTAAACATCAGATGCTGATTTATAACAAAACCTGCTAACATCGACTTGTTAACCAAGTCAACATGTTAACCAAATCTCTTCATTGTTAGTCTGGACATCTATTAAACAATGACTACTATACATTGCCCATGACAAGTGTAAACATCAGATGCTGATTTATAACAAAACCTGCTCTTCAGAGTTAAAATGTTAGACCTGGAGTATGATAAAACTATAAATAGTAGTAAGGTGAATGATTGAAATACTTTTGTTAAAATAATGTTAGATAACATCCACTGACCAGAATGTTGCTTATTAACTATTTTCCAAATTTTTGCTATAGGGTTGTTTTTGTATGATTTCAAACAATATCCGCTGACCGAACAGCAGCCAACTAATGAAATTAATAACTCTATAACATATATGTACTAGTTTTACTAAAATATAGATATAACAGCGTTTTCTTTACATAAAAATTAACATATCTAAAAGAAGGAAAATAAAAACAAAGAACAAACAAAAAACAACTTGAAAGAAAGTAGGATGAATTACAGAACAAGATAACTTAATCAGAAAAGTCTAGAGATCAGGGACTTAACGTTACTGTTCCTGTCGGACTACGTAAACTGCTTAAGGACATGAATTACAGAACAAGATAACTTAATCAGAAAAGTCTAGAGATCAGGGACTTAGCGTTACTGTTCCTGTCGGACTACGTAAACTGCTTAAGGACATGAAGCAGAAAAAGGTACTAAATTGAGGGATAAAGAAGGAACATTGAATCCAAAGATGAAAAACAAGAAATAAGTCCATGATGACACTCTTCGTTAGTTGAGTGGATGTGATTCTAGGGTTTGAAAGCAAAAGAACAGCAGTTAACAAAGCCGTGTAAAGCAGAAAGAAATCGATCAATTAGATTTTCTAGAGAAGGTTTAAGGCTACTTGGTTCACAGTAGGTATTTTTGAACAGTTTACTGTCAGATTTAAAATATTTTGTTCTAGGTTGTTGTCTTTAAGAGATTACGACAATATTCAGGAGAACGACTTGTGAGGATTTATTTCCTCAAGCTTCGAAGAGGAACTAAGTTCTTCAGAAACAATACACGAAACTTCTTTGTCGAATTACACGTTTAAATAGGTTATCAAAAGACGGCTAGAAAACATAAGAATGATGAAAGGAGATATAATGTATAAAATTTGAGCCACGTAGCAACAGTCGGTAAAGAATTATATGAAAATATCGCAAAAAATTACACTAAAACTAAATTAAGATTGAATAAGGTTATAGGTAGAACTTAACGGTGAGGAATATCTCCTCAAGATGGAATAAGATTAGAGGTAGACATGAATAGTGACTACAGTTATCTCTATAATACTTTATAAAGTGATAAATAATGAGATGTGTATTCATGATTTCTCCTTACGACTAAACTCGAGGCAATTGTTAGATCATGTTTAGTGAGAATTTCATCTTCAACTGAGTTTGAGGTTGAATTATTATGAAAAACAATTTGTTCAAGAGTCTTCATCTTCATCTCTTTATGGAACCTTTAGGTAAAGAAGCCTAACAACGTGCA
>NW_013666078.1:429168-436513 GCF_000517525.1 Limulus polyphemus | reverse complement strand
TGCTATTGTTATTAAGTGGATAATGAGTCACAAAACAAATAATCAAAACATTTCAGAGGTGGGGCGCCAAAAGTATCTTTGCCCCCAAGTGCTGAGAACCCTTGCAACGCCACTGACGCTGTTCGTGTTTTATTAACACTGATCGTATTTTATTAACGATGTTCGTGTTTTCTTACAACTGTTCGTATTTTTAATAACGCTGTTCGTGTTTTCTTACAACTGTTCGTATTTTATTAACGCTGTTCGTGTTTTCTTAACACTGTTCGTATTTTATTAACGCTGTTCGTGTTTTCTTAACACTGTTTGTATTTTATTAACGATGTTCGTGTTTTCTTAACACTGTTCGTATTTTCTTAACACTGTTCGTATTTTATTAAAGCTGTTCGTGTTTTCTTAACACTGTTCGTATTTTCTTAACGCTGTTCGAATTTTTTAACACTGTTCGTATTTTGTTAACGCTGTTCGAATTTTTTAACACTGTTCGTATTTTATTAACACTGTCCGTATTTGCAAATTGAGTAAGCAAATTGAGTGGTGAGAAAGAGAAAAAAAAGACTCATTGCGAAAATAGTTTTTCTTCGGTTTCCTTTTTGGAGCAATATCATTGGCCATAATGCCCCCCAGTGGCACAGCGGTATGTCTGTGGACTTACAACGCTAGAAACTGGGTTTCAATACCCGTGGTGGGCAGAGCACAGATAGCCCATTGTGTAGCTTTGTGCTTAATTCCAAACAAACAAACACTGTCCATGATGACGACTAGTTAGAGTATTTTTAGCTTCAGTGGACCACTGGCTGCACCAAATCCATGGATCGAAATTGTGGATGACTACTTCAAGGACTGTAAAAAAAATACTATTCTAGTTCAAAATACTTAATATGCTATCGTTCTCGTTGCGAATGTGATGGATTATCAGTTTTTGCTAAATTGAGCTAGAGACGCGTAGAAAAGCAGCCAAAAAAGGTGTTGACAAGTACCAATAATGCAACAAACGGTAGAAGAAAATGGACCAAAAGTTCGATAAAAATATTGTGAATATCAACGACGAAGTTGTAAATGATGAAAATGACGATATGGATCTTACTGACAATGACGATAGTGATGAGGACAAAGAGTGTATACGACATCGGAGGTATTTTCGGAATAGATCCTGCTTCTCTGATGAGGAATTTGTCAAGTCGAACATCATGTGAAAGTGAATCCTTTTAATTCTATTGATAAAACGAGTCGTATAATTACCATCAGAAAAATAAAATATGTTGATTATCATACCCAACTATACAGACCAATTATTGTTTAATGTGTAAAAATTAACAGTGAAATCAAAGAGATCATATTAAACTTTCACTGTATTCTGTTGTTATTAACTCCATTGTGTGCCTCACTACAAAATTATGAAGTTTTCCGTTTGTGTAAAACATATCAAAACCCAATGAGGCTGCTTATAATTGTAGTTCGAGTTATCTAACATTTCTAATATATATACAACATTCGTGGATACATCGATGTTATATATCTTCATCCATACTGATATCTTCATCAATACTTGGTATTTTGCTCTAAAAATGTTGTGAAATCCTTGTCATTAGTGCCTTCATTTAGTATTATTTCCGCAATCGAACTTCAAGACTGAGTTTTGGTGATACTACCCCTAGTATAAAATTTTACCCAATTTGCTTGTACGACAGGTATTAAGTTTTTTTATGGTAATTAGAGCCAGAAATTTTACATTTAGTCTTGCTTACAGTTGTTTCATGTGTCGTTCTTTCCAGTAACTGGCTGGTGTCAATAAAAGTCTAGAAGACAGTCTTTGATTCATGATATTCACTAACCACGTGGTTAGGGCGCTCGACTCGCAACTGAGGGTCACGGGTTCGAATCCCCGTCGCACCAAACATGCTCGCCTTTTCAGCCATGGGGCGTTATAATGTGATGGTCAATCCCACTATTCGTTGGTAAAAAAGTAGTCCAAGAGTTAGGGACGGCAGTTAGCGCAGATAGCCCTCGTGTAGCTTTGCGCGAAATTCAAAACAAACAAACAAAACAAAATCAACGTTAAGTCAAGTTTTAACCGGGTAATTTCGGAGAAAAAAGAATAAGATACATTTTAACACTGCTAGAATCAAATATATGTGGGCTTCAAATTTATTGAAGTTATTGATACTGGAAATACATGCATAGGAGCCTTTCAAATATTCTTAGTCTATAGTGTTGCCATCTGGTGTCTATTTCACGCATTATAAGTTTAAACATCCTACATTTTTTCGATATTTTCTTTTATTTTGAAACTAGCTGACATAACCGTTAAAAAATAACGGGTTGGAGTTTTTTTTTAAATCCTGGGAGCCCTCACTCTTCCTTCAGCGAGCTTTGGTTACTAAGAACCAATCACATTTTGAGAAAATAAAAATATTTATTTCACTCAGTCGACGGAGGAAGTTCGTTTGTTTTTTTGCAGTTTCGTCCACAGGAGGGAGTACGGCTAATCAAACCGTTTGTTTTCTGCAGTTTCGTCCACATCAGGAAGTACGGCTAATCAAATCGTTTGTTTTCTGCAGTTTCGTCCACAGCAGGAAGTACGGCTAATCAAACGTTTGTTTTCTGCAGTTTCGTCCACAGCAGAGAGTACGGCTAATCAAACCGTTTGTTTTCTGCAGTTTCGTCACAGAGGGAGTACGGCTAATCAAACCGTTTGTTTTCTGCAGTTTCGTCCACAGCAGGGAGTACGGCTAATCAAACCGTTTGTTTTCTGCAGTTTCGTCCACAGCAGGGAGTACGGCTAACCAAAGAAAGCATTAAGCCTCTACATCACAGACTCTCTTTTCAATTTTACTTTTGGTGAGAAAGAAAAGACGTCTGTGACACATATACGTAATCATTAAATAGTCGGTCTCATATATAATATGGAATAATGATTCAGGCACAAGTCGTAACGCTATTCACGCACCTAAATTATTTTAGGTTACGTTATTGGTGATTGAAATGGACTTGAAACATCTTTTGATATGATATTGATGTTAGTTTTCAGTAACTGTTATTTAATAAAAGTCTTTTTCTTCTTCTTGTTCAGTATCATAAAAGTAAGGCGAAGTTTACCCCTCGTTACGATAAGTTAGACAAAGCTGCTTAGAATCAACAATATATTGTTTAATACTTTAGTTCAATCTTAAAAATGGCGCATGAAGCCTAGAAATTAGGTTGATTATAGATTTGTGACAATTAAACAGACCACGTAATAGTTAACTTAAATTACCGATCCTTGTGGCTGTTTCGAAAATAAAGAAGAAAAATTTTAGATTTTTATCTTATATACAATCTCCGAACCCATTACCACCTGCGACAAGACTGATATCTTTTTTCTTCTTCTAAATACTGTTTAATAAGCGTCATGTGATCTACCGCATTCATGACATTTCTCACCCACTACTAGTAAAATGAGCTCAAATAACATTTGAGTGTGTTGGTAACAATAACCAATCTACAGAGGAATTTGAATGTTTGAACTCAAATAACATTCGAGTGTGTTGGTAACAATAACCAATCTACAGAGGAATTTGAATGTTTGAACTCAAATAACATTCGAGTGTGTTGGTAACAATAACCAATCTTCAGAGGAATTTGAGTGTTTGAACTCAAATAATATTCGATTGTGTTGGTAACAATAACCAAAGGGAATTTCAAATACTCAAGTTAATTTGTAAAATGATTACTTCTTCCAACTCACTCGAATTGTTCGATAACTTTTAAAAACTTCAATTCCTCTGTAGATTGGTTATTGTTACCAACACACTCGAATGTTATTTGAGTTCAAATACTCAAATTCCTCTGTAGCTTGGTTATTGTTACCAACACAATCGAATATTATTTGAGTTCAAACACTCAAATTCCTCTGAAGATTGGTTATTGTTACCAACACACTCGAATGTTATTTGAGTTCAAACATTCAAATTCCTCTGTAGATTCAACGAACTACATCTACTTCGGTGTGTAACCGTGTATGTAAATCATTACTGTAGCATTTTCTTAGACCAAAATATAAAGATTTTAGTTAAAAAGAAAAGAAAAACGTTTCGAAATCTAGTTAGCTGCTTTGTAGATTATCTAATGACTGATTGACATAGTTTTAATATTTCCACGAACATCATCGACTGCATTGAAACAGGTGATTTTGTTAGAGTGTATCCAAATCATTACTGTAGCCCAGTGAAGTCTAGCAGTGATTTTGTTAGACAACGAACTACATCTACTTAGGTGTGTAACCGTGTGTCCAAATCATTACTGTAGCCCAGTGAAGTCTAGCAGGTGATTTTGTTAGACAACGAACTATATCTACTTAGGTGTGTAACTGTGTATCTAAATCATTACTGTAGCCCAGTGAAGTCTAGCAGGTGATTTTGTTAGACAACGAACTACATCTACTTAGGTGTGTAACCGTGTGTCCAAATCATTACTGTAGCCCAGTGAAGTCTAGTGATTTTGTTAGACAACGAACTACATCTACTTCGGTGTAACCGTGTATCCAAATCATTACTGTAGCCCAGTGAAGTCTAGCAAGTGATTTTCTTAGACAACGAACTACATCTACTTCGGTGTAACCGTGTATCCAAATCATTACTGTAGCCCAGTGAAGTCTAGCAGGTGATTTTGTAAGACAACGAACTACATCTACTTACGTGTATAACGGTGTATCCAAATCATTACTGTAGCCCAGTGAAGTCTAGCAGGTGATTTTGTTAGACAACGAACTACATCTACTTCGGTGTAACTCCTGCTAGACTTCACTGGCCTACAGTAATGATTTGGATACACGGTTACACCGAAGTAGATGTAGTTCGTTCTCTAAGAAAATCACTTGCTAGACTTCACTAAGAATATAAAATTCCTAACGAAACTGACTACGGTAATATATTTTTTGAATAAGCGAGCTTCAGTCTAATTTCAGAAAGGTAGAAGTATGCTACAGATAAGAGAAACAAACATTGAGTACGTTATACTAAAATGATTTTGGAACATTATCACGTCGTTAGAGTCCATGCCACTAGTCTTGTCATGCTCTACCTTACAACCATGTGCCGTGAAAATAACCATGCAGCCTAGTTCCATTGAAGAAGTCACAGTTGAGAGATTTTCATGTTCAAAGCACGTCCCTCCTTTCTCTGGGCTTTCCACAATCCATCTTTATCTTCATATGGAACACAATGAAAACCCGTTTCACTCTACAGATACTTGAGGTTTGCGACAGTTGAACCGATAAGTCGTGAAAGCAGCTAATGTATATGTATATGTCCCTTTATCAGACGAAAATCTTGTCATGGCCGGGGTAAGACTTGTTGCCTTGGTGCCACAAGTTGATCATATTTTTTTGCTTTCCAGTGCTATTAAGTATAATGGAAATCCCCGTTTCATAAAATCTAAATCCTTGTTCCGAATGCATCTTTATGGTCTGAGAGTATGAATATTTTGCGCCGAAAAGAGCTATTACTTACTTTTCCCGAAAGCGATAACTTTTTGGTAGCACAACACTATTTATGAAACGCCAAACGGTGTCAAAATGTACATACTGTTCCACTACGACTTTATATGGGTCGTGGTTGTCAAGTGACTTGTTAATTTGTATATTCAAAATCGTTTTGATATAACATACTCTACCCTGTATGTGTGTGTGTAATACTTATACAAAGATTAACTATTTAGCTAGGAGTTATTAAACAACACAGTTGGCGTATAGTGTATAAAGTAAACAGGAGTTACTAAACAATACAGTTGGCGTATAGTGTATAAAGTAAACAGGAGTTATTAAACAACACATTTGGCGTATAGTGTATAAAGTAAACAGGAGTTATTTAACAACACAGTTGACGTATAGTGTATAAAGTAAACAGGAGTTATTTAACAACACAGTTGACGTATAGTGTATAAAGTAAACAGGAGTTATTAAACAACACAGTAGACGTATAGTGTGTAAAGTAAATAGGAGTTATTAAACAACACAGTAGACGTATAGTGTGTAAAGTAAATAGGAGTTATTAAATAACACATTTGACGTATAGTGTATAAAATAAACATGAGTTATTAAATAACACATTTGACGTATATTGTATAAAGTAAACATGAGTTATTTAACAACACAGTTGATGTATGTATAGTGTATAAAATAAACAGGAGTTATTTAACAACACAGTTGACGTATAGTGTATAAAGTAAACAGGAGTTATTAAACAACACAGTTGACGTATAGTGTGTAAAGTAAACAGGAGTTATTAAACAACACAGTAGACGTATAGTGTGTAAAGTAAATAGGAGTCATGGATGACATTGTCGTTTTGAATACTTTCCTAGACATAGGAGAAATAAAACAGTTCGTCATCAATGTTTAATACAAAAGACACCGCCTAGCTGGTAAATCTATAAACTTTCATCTTCTACGACGATTAATCGGTAGGAGTAAGATTCCGTTTTCTCGTGAAGTCCCACCGGTCTAATCCAATGGAAAAAGACTCGCAAACGTATAATAAGCTTACTATAAGAATTGATTTTTTTCCTGGTGAGTAGTGTTAGCAGTCTGACGTACGTAATTCCAATGTAGTCCGATAGCTCATTTTTATTTTATTATTTTACATAATTTATTTACATAAATTATATCAAACAGGATATTTTATCAAGACACTCTCAATGTAAAAGAATGCAATTCCTTAATATAACATATTAAAATTTTCGCCTTGTAAGCCATTCTTCAAGCAAGATTTAACTTAAAATTAGAAACATCATTAAGAACTCCAAGATTTAACCTAATCATAATTCTCATGATTACATTCTATAATACTGAAGAAATATTATTTAATTAGTAATGAATATATTTAATCGTGTGTTTGTTTATTTCGGTATACTTCCAGAGTCAGCTGTGCTTAGTTTCACCGTATCATATAACTTGTACGTTTTGATTCGATCACGAAGTAATTTCCATTTAACTCGTTTATTTGTAGTGTGGGTGTGAGGAGGTGAAGAGAGGGTAGAGCAGTGGTAGTTAAGTGGGAGGATGGAGTGAGTGTGTGGATGTTATGGAAGAACATAACAGCATATTGAGTACTCTAAGAAAATATGTGTTTTCACGAATGATGATTGTTTTTGGATTATTCAGTTTTCAGCGGATCTTATGTCAACCCACTTTAAACCTTTCTCACGGAATTCAATAATTTTTTAACTAACCTCTAACGATTATCATAAACTATTCAAACTTATCTGTATCGGTCTATGCTACATGCCTTAAAAAGAGACCCACCCCCCAGTGGCACAGCGGTATGTCTGCGGACTTTAAACGCTAGAATCCTGGTTTCGATACCCGTGG
>NW_013666078.1:421185-428650 GCF_000517525.1 Limulus polyphemus | reverse complement strand
CTGGTTTCGATACCCGTGGTGGGCAGAGCACAGATAGCCCATTGTGCAGCTTTGTGCTTAATTACAAACAAACAAACCTTAAAAAGAAAATAATTCCCCTCAGCTAATCGAAGGATTAAGTTTTCTAGATGCTATTGCTTTTGAAAAACACTAGGTGTTTAGTTTTTCTGATGTTAAAAAAATTCTTCTGTTGAACTTTAAACATTAAAAATCTAGCTATCGATATAATCTTACTTCTGTATTTATTATTTCCAAATGTTAAACAAGTTATAACTAAACGAATATCATTCTGGTCAACTCCAGTTTTCAGTGAACTTAAGATGAATGGTTAAAACTGAATAAACTTTTATTTTTAGGACAACAATTCGCTTTAAGCTTGATTACATATTTCTTGCTCAACCTGACTTAGATTTGGTGGTTTGTATATTTATTGTTTAACCTATTTGTTGTTTTGATTTATCTCTGGAAACGTTACTTATGTGATTCTTTATCGATCATTTATCGTCAGAAAAGGTTTTAAAAACACCACTGTTACGATTAATGTTTGATGTGTGGAACACTAAAAATGATGTTTCTTATTATTCAAAGAGCTACTTAAAAAAGAGTTTTTAAAAATGTTTATCTCTCTTATGTGTTGTAGCTGTCAATACAAAGATTTGAAACGTTCACGCTACAAGGAATTTTAAACAATTAATTAACTTAGAATTGAATAAAAATCTACTTACTATCTAAGCCTGAAAGAATGAAGCACAAAACACATCAAAGAAAATGATTAAAGTGTTTTGACGTAAAACAAATTAAGCGTATGGAATTTTCGGAATTCGACAGAAATTGCATAACTTGTAACTTTGTATATTGAATTTTCTTCCTTTTTTATTGCTCGTCGTTATTGGCTGTAAAGTCAATCAGCAACGTTTTTATTGCTGGTAGTGTTTCCTTTTCATTGGCTACAAATGTGACCTGAGTCAATCAGCAACTTTTTAATTGTTGATATTTTTCGTTTGTATCGATTACAAACGTTGCCTCTGCCAATAAGTAAGTACTGAATTTACTTATATTTATTGTGTTTTATATGTATGATCTTTTGATATACCGTTTACCACAGTAATCCTATATCTATATGGGAATTTCAAGAATATGCAGCTTTGATGCTTCTAATTTATTCTTTTGAATTCTTCTTCTGAAAAGCTATCTAAAATACTAAAAAACAGTAGTGAAGCTTAAATTATCATTTGGTTTATCACTTGTCACTGAGTTCTACCGATTTCGTGGAATTAAACCCCTTCATCATTAAACCTGAACGGGGGTAAAATGAAGTATATTTTTTTTAATTTATTGCATTCCAGTCCCACAAACGAAACGGCGAGTCAGCAAAAGGTTACTCTCTCTTCGGTTAATAAAACAAACTTCTAACAGTAAAGAGATGTGAATAATGTGTTGGTTAAGAGGTGATTTTTAGAGACTGGGCAATGTTTGATAGATAATATTAGATGTCAAAAATAAAACTATGTTATATGATATCTATGGAGCAACATAATCAGTTCAAATTATATTGTTGAATCAATGTGTTTGGTAAATATAATAAGGTAAATAAGCCATTGGTGTAGAATCAAGACCAGGACTAGACACTAAGTACATATTTAGAAGGTTATCAATTGGTGGAAATAACTTCCTTCGAGAATAAACTTTATTGCTGAGCAAGTCATCAATAGTAACAATTTCGTTTTTAAAACCCCAAATGATATATCTTGTACAAAACTAGAAAAGCTGCTTGACGATGCCTTTCACCCACTATCTGAGCTTGTTGGGTTAGCTGAAAATGCAGCACCTAAAGTGAAATACCTTAGTAAATGATGTAACATTGATAACTGATATAGTGTTTTGACCAAGACATTTCCAGCCAACCCAATGAGCATTAAGGGAAAGGCCTCGTAATTTCTCCTTGTTGAAAACCTGTAGTAAAGGGTTAGTAAGGAAAGATTTGTAAAGAAATATTATCAGTCTTATTGCTATGCATTTGAACGTTCTTGTAATTCAAGAAAGTTGTCGTACATTTAGCACAGATTGATCAAAGAATATAGGTTTTTCTTATAACTTAAGGGAGAATCGTGTGATAATGTGTTATGACTTTATTTTATTTTTATTATTACAATGAACTCTACTAAATTTCGAAAATCTTATAACAATTTCATTGACGTTTAAGTTGTAAAAACTCAAGTTCCTTTATTATGTTATATAGTAGAAATAAAACTAACTTAATTATAATAAGCATGGTCTTTGACCAGTGGTCTCTGGAGATAAATCTAATCACATTGATGAATGTGTGACACGATTTTTATGTGAATTTGTACGAATGTTCTTTATAAACTGATTTAAGTTTCATATAAAAGAATAGATATGTCTATTCTTGAAGACAATATCTTTTGTTGTGAGATCATAGAAATAGTATATTATCGTATTGTAAACGTCTACTATGCTATTCATGGTACTTCTTGTTTCAATGATAGAATGTTGAAACATCACAGTATTTACCATACTCTCTGACAAATTCTCAATATATATGTAGGAGAATCTAATCTTTATTATTATGATAAAAGTTCTGTGTTGTTATATATTAGACGAAATATATTAGTTCTTGTTTTCATTGTGTTCAAATATTGCATGACAATAAAACAGGTTGATTCTCAAGTTGAGGTCATTGACAGCTATATGACTAATGAATAAAGGTCAGTAGGAGGGTGTAACTGAGTAGAAAATATACAAGAATTGTATGCTAACTTAGGTGAACATGTCACATAGTCTTACACATGGATCAAGCTTTCTCAACCTGCCATCACCTGGGATGCATCAGCAGTAGGGTGAAAGCGTGACCTATCTGTAGTAAATGTATGTTTTTCAAAATGGTAAAAATATTATTTATCAACCATATATGCATAAATTTTCCCTTCACCAAGAAACAAGTGCTAGACAAATATTTGTGAAAATATCTATAGAAAGGTAAGAATAATAATAGTTAAACATAACTATTTATGTACATCCTTTAAACATTTAATGAAACATTCAACTTATAATGCTAAATATAATATTTAAATAAGCTTCCTTTTCAGGTCGAATATATGTTATATAATATCTTAGTTATAGAAATGTAAAACTGTAGAACAAATGAATTAGGACAGTGTTTTATACATTACATGGCAGATAATTGTATAAAGGGCTATGCTATATTATTTGCCTTGTTCAAATAATGGATAGTTTAAGATACTATGTGTGATAAAACTGACATACATGTAACAGTGTTATAATAGCTGTCTCTTAAAATAATAGTTCTACTTGTAGAAGTGAAACAGTAGATATATTAAAATCCTACATAACTAGAGAAACACTGTCCTTAGTTACACTGTCTTCCTGAAGTAACACTATCCTTAGTAAGACCTTGTAATAATAACACCATTCACCCATATAAACACTGTAAAAGTAAAAAACTATAAAGTAACTGTTAACACGTATCAAATGAAAATTTTTGTCAATAACTCATTTACTCTTATACACAATAAAATCATAGTTATATGCATAGAGGAATAGCATAAGAATATATTTAACAAATAAAGTTATATGAGTGAGACATGGGCATAAAGTGAAACAGTAAGATTGTATGTTAAATTATTGTATGATATGTAGAGATGTTATCATGAGAAATCTGTCTTTTTCAAGACAGATACTTGTATGCTAATACTATTGATTAATTGATCATCCTAAGCTATGGTAACATTTTCCTTAGTAGCACCAGCCACTTATAGTAACACTATCTTATTAATCTCCTCTATTGTAATACACAATACATAGAAATAAAATCAATAAAAAATGATAATTTAATTTATAAAATATAGATGTTGATGACATGTTGAGACACCTTACAACGAACTCATCATCATATTGAACTATCCACCAAGTTACACCATCTGTCAATGCAAACACTACCCTTAGTAGCACTATCCACCTATAGAAACACCTTCTGCCTTTGTAAAATGTCTGCAATTATGTATGTAAGTGAAAACTATAAAGTTGATAAGAACTAGAAATTAAAATAGCAGATTTAATTATTTTGTTATAAAGTCAAACTGTAATTGTAATAAAAGATTTCAGTACTGATAATTGTAAACACAACATCATGCAAATTAAATTAAATTAATAATTTTAAGACTTTGATTGTTACATAAAGTTGACTTTTTTCTTCATTTCAACCATATTCTCAGCAAATTATGAGTTAGTCAGTGATTATTGTAAGCCAAGAGCATTTTACACTTGGGTGGTTTGCAATATAGGATGAGCATGTTCAGTAGCAGGGATTCGAACTCACAATCCTCAGATTGCAAATCAAGTCCCTTAACTACCAGGTTATTCCAGACCCTATAAAGTGGATGATATGTTGATATCTATTGGTATACATAACCCTCTGGTGGTTCTCTCACAAAATGTCTGCATGATCATACTAGATGATCTCATCATTTTATTATTTCCTCTACCAACACGTCCTCTGGTTCCACTTCGTAGAACTATGACTCTAGCAACATGCTCTTAGCACCACTTTGTGGAACTATGACCTTAGCAATGCACTCTCTGGTGCTTATTACATAACTGTTATGTAACCTTCAGGTGTTGGCATAACTTGCATATTATGTAATAGTTGTGTAGCTCTCAGGCAGCATCCTTTGATCTACACCCACCTAGCGACCCCCACTGAGGCATCATCCTGTGGGTGCCCAAGTGCCCCATTAACTACTCTCGCATTGTTGGATTTTGAATGATTGTTTATTTTATTCTCCAGCTGGTCATGAAAGGTGAAACTGCTCCTATTTTAGGATTTTTAATTAAACACCCCTCCGTGAACAATAAACAAAAACGTAGAAGAAATTGGGGTCTATTAAGTTATGTAGTGAAACATTAGCCATCTGCTTCTTGAAAGTAAGTTAACGTGATTAAAAAATATTCTATTATTATATGTTATGTAATTTATCATTATACACTTAAATATAATCGACAGTTACTGTTTTTAAGCACAAAGCCACACAATGGATTATTTGTGTTCTGCCTACCACGGGTATCAAAATCCTATTATTTTAGCATCATAACCATTGAGCCATTGGGGGATGAAATAATCGACAGCGACTGAATAATTTATTTTGATCTTCAAATTACTGGCTTTGTTTACTGTGTATCGGGGGAGGGGGTTCGACTATTACATCACTTTGGGTAATGGTATCTTTTTAGCTATTACAATATCCACTCTAAATGAATGATCCAAGAAAGTGAGTGCAAAATATATTATGGGCTCGAACAGTAACTTGTGAGGATAGTTGTAATATCAATCGTATTTTTTAGTATTTTTTGTGTGACTCATGAGTTATTATTAAACTTGTAACTATCAAAATTATTGACTTGTGAGTGATTCTGTGCATAATCAGTTTAAAGAAGCATGTTTAAAAATCTGATGGCAGCCACACATATATCTTATCAGCAATTTTAGGGTTAATAACAGCTCCTTAGGTATTTATATATGCAGATGATGCTATTTAGTCAGTATGTAAGATGATTTTGATACCTTTTAACTAACCATTAATATATTAGTCCCAAAATTCACTTTTGAAATATTTTACACGAAGTTTGTACTAGCGGGAAACAACCAGATAGGACAGAATACTATAGATAAATTAAGACTTCTAACTAGTCAGAAGCCTAGTACTTAGGGTACTCGACATGAAATCTGCGAATTGCGGTTCGAATCACATTACCAAACATGCTTACTCTTGCAGCCGTGGGGTGTTATAATGTTATGGTCAATCCTAATTTTTCGTTGTTAAAAGAGTAGTCCAAGAGTTGGTGGAGAATAGTTTTGAATAGTTGCTTCCCTCTAGTCCATCACTACTAAATTAGGGATGGCTAGCACAGATAGTCCTCGAATACCTTTGTGCAAAATTCCACAAACAAACCAACAAATAATTAGTCAAATTGGAATATTATAATAACAAATCACTATTTTATTTGATTTTTGTTTTATTCCACCACAAGTTAGTGACCAGTAATTGAATTAAGAGCTGGCTTCTGTTTAAAATTTCCAGAGTTTACACATCATACGAGAAAATAATAAGAATGATATAATATGAATTTCATGAGGTAATAAATGCTCTATTTGAACTTATATTTTTACGTTTTGCGTTTAAATGCTTAGTGATGGTAAAGACAGTCGATTGGCTCTTGGTAAACTCTCATTGGTTGATGATTCTAAATATCCAATCTTTAAACAGGAAAGAGATGCTGGCCTTTCTTTTTTCGCTAATTCAATGGAAACACAGAGTGAAACATCTTGTGTATGATTGGATCTCAATCTGGTTCTCGAATTCAACAGTGACCTTGGATTAGCGATTAAGTTGTTACTTGAGTTTGTTATTCTGTGATTGACGTTCAGGGCACTAGATGATGTGGACATCGCCCTCTGACTGACGCTGATGGTACTAGCAGTCGGCCATCTTCTACCAATAAAAGAAGCAATGTTATCACAACTGAAGCTAATTCCTTTGATGAATGGCAGACGGGAACCGTCCATATTGTTTCCAAAGGCGGAAAAAGTTATTTGGGGAAGATCCTGGGGTCCTAAACATCTCATACAACTTCCAAATGTATCATGAAATGCCTGGCGAAACTTCAGAGACATCAACTGGTAGAGAATTGGGTTGATAGTTGCACTGAGATAATACATCACACCTGAGATGTATGTTAACACCAAAAATGGCATCTGTGCCATTGGTGTCTCCTGGATGTAAGTAGCTGCTAGTCTTTGAGCATGGAAGGGACACCAGCAGATGAAAAATGATACAACAACTGCAACTAGAAAGAAAAAAAACTGATATTACCACTTATCAGAAGTTACTAAAAAATCCAAGATTTCAACGATTTGATGAATAAACTTTGCCATATCCATCCAACTAATTTTTCATTAGTAAGACTAGTGTTTTGCATTAAACAGGATAAAATGGTTTATAAACCATGTATTTAAACCTGAAAAACAAATAACAAAGGAACAACAACAAAATTCTGAGCCTTAAAGTAGAGAAGGAATAAATAAAAAGGAACTGTATAATTAAATATAATTGTGTTATGTTGGTTTGTCAGGCTCTTAAGTATGTCCCTTGTTTAGTTTCCTTAGTAAACACGTAGTGTTGAATAAATCTTAAAAGAAAATTTCTTACTTACTTTTAGGTTAGGTTCGAATTCGATGATGACAAAACCTTGTCGAAACGTTGTACATTTGTTGTTATGTTAAACTTATATTAAAGTTTTTCTTCATTAACCATTCAAGCCGTCTACAAACATCAAACCATTATACAGAAACAATCACTTGTATCTAAAAACATCAAACCATTATAGAAAAACCAATCACTTGTATCTAAAAACATCAAACTATTATACA
>NW_013666078.1:413504-420185 GCF_000517525.1 Limulus polyphemus | reverse complement strand
AAGTAAACACAGCAGTTGTGATATTTAACTTTTAAGGCATCCATCTTATTATATTTTAAAATAAAATATTTATTTATTCAATTATTTCACCAATGAGTCAGCATACTAAACCGTTGTGGGAATGTTAAAAGTTTTCCGTTACCAAGTATTTAAATGCTGGCCCCCACCAATGAGTCAGCATACTAAACCGTTGTGGGAATGTTAAGAGTTTTCCGTTACCAAGTATTTAAATGCTGGCCCCCACCAATGAGTCAACATACTAAACCGTTGTGGGAATGTTATGAGTTTTCCGTTACCAAGTATTTAAATGCTGGCCCCAGTGTTCAGCGGTAAGTATGAAAGTTTATAATGCTAAAAGCAGGGTTTTGATATTCGTAGTGGGAAGATCACAGATAGCCCATTATGTAGCTTTGTACGTTGTAAACAAATAAAAGAAGCCCAAATGCAATAAATGCTTATTAGTTTACCTTATCATATTTCACTAATTACTCCATCATAATTATCCGGATAATTAGTAATTGCACGTTTGTAATTATATAGACTGTTTGTAATTAATTTTTAGTGTTTAGTTGTACCTGATACAAAGAGTCTAATATTGAATATGTTAAGTCTACAAAATAAACTATACAATAAATACCATAACACTTCAAGTTACATAGTTTCTAGTACTGACTTGTTAAGCCTACGATAATAAACTATGAAATAAATACCATAACTCTTTAAGTTACATAGTTTCTAGTGCTGGCTTGCTAAGTTAACAAAATAAACTATACAATAATTACCATAATACTTCAAGTTACACAGTTTCTAGTACTGACTTGCTAAAACTACGATAATAAACAACAAAACTAAAGCTTTATTGCACTGTCAGTGACACTGTTTCGAGTACCGAATATTTAAAGCATACAAAAATAAAAAGTAATGTTAAATATATCCTTTCACTCAATTTTTATTATTCAACAATTTCAGCCTACAACAATAAAACGTAATGTTAAACATTTCCTTTCACTCAATTTCTATTGTTGAACAGCTTCAGCCTACAACAATAAAAAGTAATGATAAACATTTCCTATTACACAATTTTTATTGTTAAACAGCTTCAGCCTACAACAATAAAAAGTAATGATAAACATTTCCTTTTACATAATTTCTATTGTTGAATAGATTCAGCCAAGAACAATAAAAAGTAATGTTAAAATTTCCTTTTACACAATTTCTATTGTTGAACAGCTTCAGCCTAGAACAATAAAAAGTAATGTTAAACATTTCTTCTTAGATAATTTCTATTGTTGAACAGATTCAGCCTACATCAATAAAACGTAATGTTAAACATTTCCTTTTACACAATTTTTATTGTTGAACAGCTTCAGCCTACAACAATAAAAAGTAATGTTAAATATTTCTTCTTAGATAATTTATATTGTTGAACAGATTCAGCCTACATCAATAAAACGTAATGTTAAACGTTTCCTGTCAGATAATAAATGTTGTTGAACAGGTTCAGCCTACAACAATAGATTATATTGCTTTCATGTTTCTCGCTATACATATACAATTTTCTACTGCATCAAGGACTGAACTGTGACATTTGCTGTTATAAAAAATTTACTTAACAAAACGTTTACGCTTTTATTCAACCATATATATCGAACTTGACTATCTTACAAGCGGCTGAAGGCAAACGACGTTCGTTCCCTGGCGAAAAAAAAGCATTTGATGTTCCTAACTCTTTTTCATTTAACTGAACTTTAAGCTTTGTAACCTACCATTTAATGAATAATTTAAGCAATGCTATAACTAGTGTCTTATGTATTTCATCTTACAGCCATAAACTTTGATTTTTAAAATTCTCTAATTATTGTCATCTTAAGAAAAGGAAATTCATAAAGAATGATTTCATACATAAGCTATTAGATGTTGTTTTTTTTAATTTGTTAATGCCACATATATAATACAGGACAACTTTTAATCTGATATTGAATTGGGATTCCAGCTGGGAATATTAATGATTTACCACTTTTTGTCATAAGCTGAGACAAAGTTTTATTTTGCCTTTAGGCAACTTGTTCAGTTTAGTCCAAACTTTTCCCGAAACAAAGCTGTATCTGGTAGCAGTCAGAGAACAAGGCAGCCAGTCTTGCTATTGAAGCGGTCTTGTTCAGACACATTGGGCTGTGACAACGATCTCCAGGTCTTTTCCATCCTTTGGTACGATGGTCTTTGAAATCGAGACGAACGTGAACTTATCCATGAAGAGCTATGACATCCAATCGTGGACTGTCTAAACTAAGTGGTCTTGACTTCAGTCTCTGCGGTCTCGGTTGTGGCATTAGGCCAACAATTCTATACAGCCTTGCTGAATCTATCATGGACAGTTTACTGGTCCAACAATCCTAATACAGCCTTATGGAATCTACCATGGACAGTTTACTGGTCTAACAATCCTAATACAGCTTTATTCAATCTATCATGAACTGTTCACTGGATCAACAATCCTAATACAGCTTTATTGAATCTATCATGGACAGTTCACTGTGCTAACAATCCTAATACAGCCTTATTGAATCTATCACAGACAGTTCACTGGGCTAACAATTCTAATACAACCTTATTGAATATATCATGAACAGTTCACTGGGCTAACAATCCTAATACAGCCTTATTGAATCTCTTATGGACAGTTTACTAAGCCAACAATCCTAATACAGCCTTATTGAATCTATCATAGACAGTTCACTGGGCTAAGAATCCCAAAACAGCCTTATTGAATCTATCATGGACAATTTACTGGTCTAACAATCCTAATACAGCCTTATTGAATCTATCATAGACAGTTCACTGAGCCAACAATTCTAATACAGCCTTATTGAATCTATCACAGACAGTTCACTGGGCTAACAATCCTAATACAGCCTTATTGAATCTCTTATGGACAGTTTACTAAGCCAACAATCCTAATACAGCCTTATTGAATCTATCAGGGACAGTTCACTGTACTAACAATTTTAATACAGCCTTATTGAATACATCATGGACAGTTAACTGGGTCAAGAATCCTAACACAGCCTTATTGAATCTATCATGAACTGTTCACTGGATCAACACTCCTAATACAACCTTGTTGAATCTATCACAGACAGTTCACTGGGCGAACAATCCTAATACAGCCTTATTGAATCTCTTATGGACAGTTTACTGAGCCAACAATCCTAATACAGCCTTTTTGAATCTATCATGGACAGTTCACTGTGCTAACAATTCTAATACAGCCTTATTGAATATATCATGGACAGTTAACTGGGCCAAGAATCCTAACACAGCCTTATTGAATCTATCATGAACTGTTCACTGGATCAACACTCCTAATATAACCATGTTGAATCTATCACAGACAGTTCACTGGGCTAACAATCCTCCTAATACAGCCTTATTGAATCTCTTATGGACAGTTTGCTGAGCCAACAATCCTAATACAGCCTTATTGAATCTATCATGGACAGTTAACTGGGTCAACAATCCTAATACAGACTTATTGAATCGATCATGAACAGTTCGCAGGGCTTTATTGGGTCAACAATTCCAATAAAACCTTAATGAATCTATCATGGATAGTTTTGTCGAGATGGAACTCAAGGATAAATTTAATGATTGTCCCAGAGCTATCGTCTAATATCTTCGTGAATTATGTGTGGTGTTTCCAAGCAGGTGAAGCAATGACTTGGCTTATGTTCAAGGTAGCGACAATATAAAGTTAGGGCACTCAATTTTGCTGAATTTCTTAATATTCAAATGCTTCCTGACACTAGCTTGAGCAATAATGGTGCTAGAAGCGAGTACTGAAACACAAAAGTTAAAATCAGTATGAAAATAAACCACGTGGCAGTGATCATAATAAGAAATGACCAAGAGCTTAAAGTATTGGTTCATTACTTACATATAAAGCTTATTGCTTTCCATATCAGTCATAAAAAAATCGATATTGGATATTTACAGGTGTATAGTAATTTTCTAGTAACTTCTCACTGATATATAATTTTTATTTATCCAAAAAGATATAAGGATATTCTTACACTCCTATAAAAACAAACAAAAAAAAATCATCAACCTTCACTTTACCTTAGCCGATGGGTGATGATGACCATCTGTTTTCCCTATAGTCTATAGCTGTTAAATTATGGATTGCTAGATCGTGTAGCTTTGCGCAAAATTCAAACCAAACAAACATCTGACTTTATGCGACACAAGAGCTAAACCACCAAGTCAGAGATCCCAAAGATCTGGTTTAATCGTTCCAAAACACGCAGCCTACACGGCTACTCTAAATCGAATAGCGAGATTAACTGTAACTTTTATAACGGATTCATAACTGAAAGTGCAAAGAACGTAGAGTGGTGTGTTACAGGTTTGAATCTTGGACCTTCTAAACAGTATTCACATTAATTGAGAAAGATAAAAATACGTAAACAATTTCTATATTATCTATGGGAATTTGAGTCAGTTTTACTTCACCATATCTTTAACACATATGTATAATTTCTATATTATCTACGGGAATTTGAGTCAGTTTTACTTCACCATATCTTTAACACACATATATATAATTTCTATATTATCTATGGGAATTTGAGTCAGTTTTACTTCACCATATCTTTAACACATATATATAATTTCTATATTATCTATGGGAATTTGAGTCAGTTTTACTTCCTCATATCTTTAACACATATATAATTTCTATATTGTTATTTGCTTTATTTAATGCTTATTTGAAACAAATTTTTACATACAAGTTTGTTTCAAATAAAGTAATATCTTACTAACGTCAAGAAGTTTAGGTTTTTTTTTTTTAGTGATCCATAGTGAGACGTAACAGGCCTCAAACTCACTTTAAAATTTACTTACCACACTAATTTCAGTAAACAAGAGTGCTTTAGTTTCTTTTTATTTTAAAAATAAATTACATATTCATTTTGTTTGTTTGTTGGAGTTCGCGCAAAGCTACTTGAAGGCTATCTGCTTTAGCCGTCCTTAATTTAGAAATGATAAACTAGCGGGAAGCCATTTAGTGAACACCATCCACCGCCAACTCTTGGATTACTCTTTTACCAACGAAAAATAGGATTGATCGTCACATTATAAAGGCTGAAAGGGCGAACATGTCTGGTGACGGGATTCGAACTCTGAACTCACAGCCCACAAGTCGAACGCTTTAACAATGTTCACTTTCCAAATAAAAACAATAAACAAACATGAAAAGACGTCAGCGCTTAAATTTAAGTCAAAAATACTCTACAGAGACAGTTTTTTCACTGATCTTACACTTTCAGCTACAGCTGAAACTTACTGTAATATGTTCGAGTAATTTTTGTTTTATGCTTCGTAATGGCAACTAAACATATATTAAACCACTAGTGATTATTGCTGATATGGTGACGAAATATTTAAACGTTTTGTATTATATTTAGCTAACATTGACCTATGACATTGAAAGAGAATATCGTTAAATGATCTTTTGCTGTGGGGGAGGAAGCAAAAACAAAAAAAATATAATGCATACCATTCTCTAAATGTAAAAGGTTAAAAGTGAAACTCGGACGTAACATATCGATCAGTCAAGGTAAAAAAAGGCGAAAAACTGATCTGTGATGTATATCGATTAGTCTTGAATATGAAAAGCCAAAGTTGAAACTGTCCTCTGTTGTATGGATTAATCCTATGTATAAAATGTAAAACTGCCCTATAATATATCGATTGGTTCTTAAATATAAAGGGCAAAAGATGACGATATCCTATGATATATCGATTAGTCCTAAATATGGAATGTCAAATGTCATCCATCTCTTGTATCATAAGTAGCAAATGATATAGGAATTAATGTGTGTACGAAATGTATATATATTCTTAACTGGTTATGGGATTTAAACAAAATTTTGTGAAAAAAAAAGTGTTTTGAAACAAACAATATATAATGTGTTTGTATAAGTACTGTATATAGATACAGACGTTGTTGTGGAATATCGCCTAATAAAATATATTTAATTTGTTTGATTTTTTGAATAAATTGTTTATGGAACGGCTGAGTGAACTCTAGCTGTTCTGGTCTTGAGGGGAATAGTGTACATTGGATTAACGATGTGGTTTAATTAATTAGGCCTAACTGTGAGCTGGATTGGCGATTTGATTTAGTGAATTAGGCCTGACTGTGTATTGGATTAGCGTTGTGAATTATGGCTGATTGTGCCTTGGATTAGCGCTGTTATTTAGTGAATTGGGCCTGACATTAAATAAGCTAGCGTACTTACCAATAGTGTCTATTTCAGTAATGTTTGGCCTAATTGGTAGTGTAACCCTTATAATTTAGTCTTTATAGGGCTTAACTTTTACTTACTGACTTTCTTACACGTAATATCAGAATAATACAGAACGAATAGATCCTCACGTAGCTATACACCACGTCAGAATGATATAGAAAGAATAGATCTTCACGTAGTCACACGTAACATCAGAATGATACAGAACGAATAGATTCTCACGTAGTCATACACCACGTCAGAATGATACAGAGAGAATAGATTCTCACGTAGCCATACATTACACCAGAATGATACAGAGAGAATAGATTCTCACGTAGCCATACATTACACCAGAATGATACAGAGAGAATAGATTCTCACGTAGCCA
>NW_013666078.1:398204-412706 GCF_000517525.1 Limulus polyphemus | reverse complement strand
AGGGCGAGCATGTTTGGTGGGACGGGGATCGAACCCAAGAACAATGAGGAAAGTTGAAAAAACAGCGTGGATTGCCATTAAAGATGTTATTGACAAGGGCCCAAATTACGAAACTATTGTCAATAACATGGTCGATAAATTCAAAGAGTTGGGCTGTAATATGAGCTTGTAAATTCATTTCTTACACTCTCATATGGCTCGGTATGGCCATGTGGTTAAGGAGCTGGGCTCGCAATCTGCGGGCCGCGGGTTCGAATCCCCGTTCCACCAAACAGGCTCGGCCTTTCAGCCGTGGGGGCGTTATAATGTGACGGTCAATTCCACTATTTGTTGATAAAAGAGTAGCCCAAGAGTTGGCAGTGGGTGGTGATGACTCTAGTTTTACAATGCTAAATTGGGGACGGTTAGCGCAGATAGCCCTCATGTAGCTTTGCGCGAAATTCAAAACATACAAACACTCTCATATTGACTATTTCTCTGAAAATCTCGGTGTCGTCAGCGAAGAACAAGGGGAAAGTTTTCATCAAGACATCAGGAAAATGAAAAGAAAGTTTAAGGGAAGGTGGAACATCAGCATGATGGTGATTACTGCTGGTCATTGAAATGAGATGCTCCAGGTGCAATACATAAAAGAAAGACCATAACATGTAATTTGAAGACTAAAAGATATAGATTTCACACACACACAAAATCAGGATGAATAATGATGCATGTTGGTTTGACATCGATGTTCTTCCCTTTTCTTCAGTTTATTTGTATATTTGTTAACAAATACAATAATAAAAATGTTCATTGTGGTAAACGAAATAATAATTTGATCTAAGTAAGAGTTTTTTTTCCCCCGATTTGTAAAAAATCCTTACGTGATAGAATAAAAAGAATATGCGTTATTAAAACCAAAACGACTTTTGTGAAGTTTAAATTCGCAGACTTGTGTTATTGATTATTAGGTATATTTCTTGAAGTTTGAAAATGGCGACAACAGTTTAAAGATTCATGAAGATTTGCTACCTAATGTTGACGTCAACAATTTTTTTTATCAACTCAATGAATATAACATAAACCGAAGTGGATTTTTCTTAACGCAATTCAGTCTCTTTTTCAGTAGATTGGCTGCTTTTCTATAATCAATAACAACTAAGTTTAAAAGTTATGACGTCAATGCTTGGCTAAGCGAGCGGTGTGATACGATTTTATGAACAGACAGGTATCGAATGTTATAGAAATAAAGGTTCCATATGATGTCATATATTGTTTAAAGTCAAAAGAGATTGAAAATTTTCGGTGCTTGATAACATCAACATGAACGGGACTTTATGCGACACACGGATTAAAAACAGCCAGATCAGAGACCATTAAGGGTCAGACGCATCCATTAGTAATTTAGAACTGGTGATCAAAAAGAATGTCACCAATTCGCAGCACTTGCCGGCTGCGCAGCTACTGTTAACCAAATAACGAGATTAACTCTCATAATTATAACACTTCGACAGCTGAAAGTGCAGAACGTGGTCAGCAGTATAAAACGGTTCGAACCTTGGACCTTCTGATCTACAGCTCGGCATGCAAACAACTAGATCCTTCACTAGATAGCTTTCATCAGAAAACAGATTATTCTCGTGGAAATCTGGTTCTCTGAATTATTTATCAATATAACATAATTTTTCTAACGAAAAATCTCTAGCTCAGGATATTGTTTTATGGATAGCTGAAATACGCAGATTTAATATATGTATTTTTTTCTCATACTCGTCATCGTTTTTACATGTCTATTTCTTACAAAGTAGAGGGAAACGAAGTTTGTTCACAGAGTTTGTTCAACACAAAAATATCTGCTGAGATAGCTATTTTTAAATCAGTTCAAAATAGGCAGTACATCAGTCTGTTGGTCCTTGCAATCATATTTCAGACACATTGGCTTGAATTTATTTTCTTATATTAAACTCCCATTTCCTACTTACTTACCTATTATATTCAGTTCAGTGCAAAGCTTTCATATGTTTTTATCTACTTACTAATTTCGTATCATGGGAAATTAGCTGTCAGTATAAAATGTCAAAGATCAGTCGATAATCAAACTTATTATAGCGGAGCTTCCAAAGGCCGACAAACAATTCTCAAAATCTCCGATCTTCTTACATAGTTAATGTATATATATAGTTCAAGCTATCTGCAGAAACTTTGTCCTCCCCCTACTTTTATGATAAGTATTAAATTACAATATTTATTGCTTATAGTACGACTTTTCTATTATTTTGTCAAATATGCACGCAACTTGCGTGTTCCGCCTCCTCTTTGTTTTCCTTTCCTCCCCACCCCCACCCTCCCCATTACTACAGCGTATCTTCCACAACCTTACGTAATCCCTCCTCGGGTGTTGAAGACGAGGCGGTTGCTAAGAGCATAAGATCCTACTTTCAGTTTCGTGTGGCCTTTTAATAATAAAGGTTACTGCAGATAAATTATTCTATGGAAACATTATTTATATATGTGTGTTCTTTGTGCGCGTATATCTTCAGGAGATCAAACGATATATCGAACTTAAACAATATTTACCAGGAATTAAAAAAAAAGTTTCATGCGATTCTAATTCTGTTTCTCGAGATATACGATGATCAATACCACTGGGACATTGAAAAGCAAAACCTTAGTAACAGAAAAGTTACAAGCCAATAGAGGGGCCATCTGTTTTAACCACTCGCACCACTATACAGTAGTGTGTTGTCTGTCAGTCAGTCAGTAGACACTAAAATTACGTCACATAAAGGACGCTTAACGTTGCAGTTTGTACTGTCGTGGCGTCAGTAAAATGTGCGCATGCCATGAATCACGAGAAGGATCATGAACTCCGTTTGCTACAACACAGCATGACATGTGAACTTCAAAAGCAAGAAATAAGAATATCTGTCACTCTTAATTTTGGTTTTATTTACTCTCAAAACAGAAACACTTTTGGGGATCCTGCGGAATTACATCTGACATCTATATTTCAAGGAGATAGTGAAAACTTTGATCTATATTTGAAGGAAACGATAAAGACTTTTACTTATGTTTAAATTTTTTTTGCACTTTTTTTCTTTTCGAAAACTACTCTTCCTTAAAACCAGAAACAGTAAAGGAGCATTGAAGAAATGTTACCGATGACTATAATAATAATAATAATAAATTACACGTTGGCATATCTTTATAGCGCCATCTAACGAGAAATACGATGTTGATGTTAATTTTTTGCCTGGATAAAACAAACAAAAAATATAATATGCATGACGTTTTTATTGCTTGAAGAGGTTATCGACCTTTCAAGCGAATAATGTAAAGTTACTTTAAGGTTCTACACGATACAGATATGCTTTAACAAACCATTTATTTCCAGAAATAAAAGAAAAGTCTCGACAATACTTATAAAATGAGTTTTCTAAACTTCTCTTGACGAAGAGATTTGTTTGTAGTTAAGCGCAAAGCTACAGAATGGGCTATCTGTGCTATGCCCACCACTGATATCGAAATCCGGTTTCTAGCGTTGGAAGTCCGCAGACACGCCGCTGTGCCACTGAGGGGCTGGAGGAAGAGATGTTCTTTATATTGAGAAAGTCTCACTAAAACACAAGCAAAAAACCACGAAAATCAAGCCAAAATAAATTCTCGGACTTGTAAAATATGTATATTCAAGATACTAACAACTCTTTAAGTTTAGTGATAGTAATGGAAGTATAGCGAAGACTACATGATCAGTGAACTAACAACTCTTTAAGTTTGACGATAGTGATGGAAGTATAAGGAAGACTACATGATCAGTGAAGTAACAACGCTTTAAATTTGGTAATAGTGATGGAAGTATAGCAAAGACTACGTGATCAGTGAAGTAACAACTCTTTAAGTTTGACGATAGTGATGGAAGTATAAGGAAGACTACATGATCAGTGAAGTAACAACGCTTTAAATTTGGTAATAGTGATGGTAGTATAGCATAGACTACATGATCAGAGAGCTAACAACACTTTAAGTTTGGTGATAGTAATGGAAGTATCGGGAAAAATACATGATCAGAGAGCTAACAACGCTTTAAGTTTGGTGATAGTGATGGAAGTATAGCGAATACTACGTGACCAAGGAGCGAACAACGCTTTAAGTTTGGTGATAGTGATGGAAGTATCGGGAAGACTACATGATCAGTGAAATAACAACGCTTTAAGTTTGTTAATACTGAATATAGGGAAGGTGTAGGAAAGACTACATGATCTAGAAACTAACAATGCTTAAGGTTTGGTAATAGTGATGAAATTATACAGAAGACAACATGATCAGAGGGCTAAGAATGCTTTACATTTGGAGATCGTCATAGATAGACGTATAGGGAAGACGGTTGTAGGGCAACTTCCTACCGGACAACTGCTCCTGTAGGAAAATTGTTCCCGGACAAATTCCCCTCGCAGCTATATCTTCTTATGTTAATATAACTGACCAGAATTGTAAAAATAACACATATTTCTTATAATTTATAGAAGAACGAATTATCGCTACAACAGAATATCTCCCTCCCCCGAAAATGACCCCATCCTTGACTACTTTGAGGATACATACATTGGCAGACAACGTGCTCCATCGTTCCTTATAAGTATGTGAAGTAGGTATGATCGTGTCGTGGAAGATCTCCCTGAAACAACTACAGTTAGTTCCTGTCATCCAAATATATGGCGGTTGCCTGAGGTACTGAAGAAGGAGCAGGCACGAAACACAGTCGTCGTGAATCAGATGACTGCTGGAGACCCAGCACCACCACAGAGGAAGCAGTATCAAGAATCAGGATAACAAGGAGGGTTTTTCAAAACCACAATTTTTGGACCTTATGAGAGGAATAGCTAATAAATTAAAATTCTATTATACTCACGTTATATAATTTTACATAGTTCAATATTTTTATTTTATTGCAATAAACAAAATTTAACATGAAACCTGTGTTATTTTCTTTTACTTAAACAGTCTTAGATAGTTCATTCTTCTATGAAATACAAGAAATATGTCAGGTTACGAGGGAAGACTACATTCATGAGGGTGCCAACAATGCTTTAGGTTTGTTAATAATGAATATACTAAAACTATAGGAAAGGCTACATGATCAGGCAAGTAACAACACTTTAGGTTTGATAATAGTGATGGAAGTAAGTATAACGAAGGCTTCATGATCAGGCAGCTAACAACTCTTTAAGTTTGGTAATAGTGATGGAAGTAAGTTAACGATGGGTTCATGATCAGGGAACTAAGAACTCTATAAGCTTGGTAATAATGATGGAAGTAAGTATAACGAAGGCTTTATGATCAGACAGCTAACAACTCTTTAAGTTTGGCAATAATGATGGAAGTAAGTGAACGAAGGCTATATGATCAGGTAACTAAGAACTCTTTAAGTTTGGTAATAAAGATGGAAGTAAGTATAACATGATCAGGAAACTAACAACTCTTTAAGCTTGGTAATAATGATGGAAGTAAGTATAACGAAGGCTTCATGATCAGACAGCTAACAACTCTTTAAGTTTGGCAGTAATGATGGAAGTAAGTGAACGAAGGCTATATGATCAGGTAACTAAGAACTCTTTAAGTTTGGTAATAAAAATGGAAGTAAGTACAACATGATCAGGGAACTAACAACTTTTTAAGTTTGGTAATAATGATGATGGAAGTAAGTACAACATGATCAGGGAACTAACAACTTTTTAAGTTTGGTAATAATGATGATGGAAGTAAGTATTGGGAAGGCTACATGATCAGGGAACTAATAACTCTTTAAGTTTGGTAATAATGATGGAAGTAAGTACAAGATGATCAGGGAACTAACAACTTTTTAAGTTTGGTAATAATGATGGAAGTAAGTATTGGGAAGGCTACATGATCAGGGAACTAACAACTCTTTAAGTTTGGTAATAATGATGGAAGTAAGTATTGGGAAGGCTACATGATCAGGGAACTAACAACTCTATAAGTTTTGTAATAATGATGGAAGTAAGTATTGGGAAGGCTACATGATGAAGGTGTTTACAAAGGTTTGTTTGAGATTTAAGGCCGAGTTTTAAAATAATACACAAAAAAAAGATTTTGTGATTTGCTGATATAATACAAAAAAGCTTCTCTGTTGTAAGAAGAATAAAAAAAATATGCCCAGCAATACCGCGTGTGAAATTGTTACCAAAATATGATAGATTTACAGAGTTTTGGATGGTTGGAACTTCTGGACTCACGTTTGTAAAGAGATTAGACGAGAATGCACTGTGGGGATACTAACATTGCTATAAGGCTTTTTAATTTCATAGTTTTGGTTTTTATTCCAATGAATTATCTGTACTCTGCAAATCAAGGGTATTGGAAACCGATTTTTATCGTCTTAAGCCTGCAGGCTTACCGTTGAGCCACTGGAAAGCTTGACTTCAAAGAAAAAAGTTTTTATTTTAAGAGCTACCAACAGAAAGCATTTAGTTAAACAAAAGAAGAAGAAGAAAATGACTAATTAACTAACGATAATAATTATCCCATTAAGGTATTTACCATTTAGCTACTTGTTTCCGAAAGTCTCCCTTGAAACTTTCAGCCCCTGAAACATAACATTTCACAATAAAGAAATTCTTTAGTTCTCACCTAACATTTTCACCACCGCTCGACGAGACGAATAATGATTACCACAACTTCTAGTTAGCTCAGAAGACGACTCTGCCTGACCGACGGTGAAACGACGAAGCCTCAAACCAATCAAGATGTAGAGGAAAGTTATAACCGTGATGGGTAGGAAGAAGAAGAGGAAAGTTGAAACTTCAAAAATGTGGGGTAGTTCCCGTTTTATACCGCACGTGGCCGATTCCACAATGACCGTCTTGTTATTCGTTAGTTGATAGACTATTCCAAGTTGGAAGACGACTGGAATGGAGCACAGAGCGGCAACCATCCAAATAATCACGATTATTTTGATGGCACGAGAGAGCTGGGACATCCTGTGGGCCAGGAGAGGATGGCAGATGGCCAGATACCGCTCCACGGTGAAGGCCGTGATGGTCAAGATTGACGCATTGGTAGAGGTCTCTGACGTCAGACCTCGGATGATACAGAACGATTCTCCGAAAATATAAGGATAATTCTGCCAAAAAAGATAGATCTCTTGCGGTAGGCCTAGTATCAGAAGCAAGACATCAGATATGGACAAGCTGAACAGGTAGTAGTTAGTAGCCGTGTGCATGTACTTATTTCTAGCGATGACCAGGCACGTGCAGATGTTACCCACCACCCCGGTAAGTAGAATAACTGTATAAAGTACAGTCATGGAGATTACCAAAGGAAGAACTGCACGCTTCGGACCCAAGTTCTTCTGCAGGAATTCTGTCATATCATCGTTGTTAGTCATCACTATAGCTCGACTATCTTCTAAATAACACGAAAAGGCTACGACAAAAATTTTGATTATGTCTAGCAAAATTAACTTACACCGAACTTTTTTATTATTTTAAGGTTCCCTACCTTCTGGTAAGAATGGAAACCTGAGACCTTGAACGAAACGTCACGAAAAACTTCCTCATCAAGACGAAGCTTGATGCTGTAACTGAGCTGACGCTGAAGACACTTCTCCAAGCGCGCAGGTTTCAAGTGTCCAAGCAATCTGGTTGGCTAGAATATCGTCCAAAATCGATACCAGTCCTCCGCTCTGGAGTTTATCTAGCGCGATTTGAACTATTGCACTGAGAGAAGAGAAAGTCAAAGTTTCGCTTTTCACTTCGCTCCTTTCTGTGTTCTTGTCTGAGCTAAACAAGAATTATGTTTGTTTGTTTTCAATTATGCACAAAGCTGCACAAGGTCTATCTGTGCTCTGCCCACCACGGTATCGAAACCCGGTTTCTAGCTGTGTCACTGGGGGGCCAAAAATTATGAACTATAACTGAAGATGTAACTTAAAAATAAGTAAACCACCCTGTAGAGTACAAAGAAAGAGGTTTTTCTGAATGTAGTACATTTATTTTGCTTGCAACAGGTTTTGAAAACTTCTAAAATAACTCAAGTTTCTGGTTTCTAGGTATACTGTAATATGAGTAATGAAAATACATCATTTTTTCATATTTTTTATAGAACATAAGTAATGAAAATACATCATTTTCTCATATATTTTTTATAGAACATAAGTAATGAAAATACAACATTTTCTCATATTTTTTATAGAACATAAGTAATGAAAATACATCATTTTCTCATAATTCTTATAAAACATTATTCAGGTCATCTCTAATACAATGCCTAGGCCCCCAGTGAGTGCCAGACCAAGTCCCCCGGAAGTTCAGTAGTAGGTTTACAGAGTTACAACACTAAAATCCGGGACTCGATTCCCCGCGGCTTACAGAGCATAACTAGCCAATTGTGTTGCTTTGCACAAAGAAAACAACAAAACAAAGCAATTTTGATTTGATATATACATTTATATATAGTCAAAATGTGTCAAAGCTAAACATAATATGCATGGGTAATATACTTTGGTTTCGAAATAATTAATAAGTTTATTAAACAAACAACATCAAAAACATCGTGTAAGGAGATTATTGAAATCTATTCAGTAGAATTTTCTAATTTTGAATTACCGTTTCCAAAATCCACTAGATGTCTCTTGCTATCTTTCTAATAGGTGTCATGTAACATAAAAAAAAATAAGAAAACACAAGGGAAGCGTTTAAGGACAGCCACGCGGAACAGGCAATCATTCAAAAGTTTTATTTTAAAGCTATTTCAGCTTGCCTAGTATTTATTTTTTATTCTTCTTCTAAAGAAACAAGTGCATATAAAAAATACAAAAAACAACATTTAAAATATAAAAGACAAAGATCCATTAGTAATCCTATTTAAAAAGATAGATGAAAAGCGGACCTTCCGACAATATAAAACAATTTAGTGGTGTTATTAATCGATAACACAAGGATAATAGTGTAAGAAAACTGTTTAATGGTTTGTAATTCAAATAATGTTATTCTAAACATTTTAGTTCTAAACAAAATGAGTTGCACTTTCACAAGAGGTAACCTACGAGACAGTTGGATGCTTTTAGTGTTTAAAACTGAGTAAGTTGGTACATATCTTAAGTTTATTTGGACGTATACAGATACCAGCTTGTAAAATATCTTAATTCAGTCTGTGTAGTCATTCAAGAAAAATAAAGCATCGCAGGGATTATGTAAGAACTCTTTACGAAGTTATGTCAACCCTATACTGAGTAATGCCAGTTCTTTACTAAGTGATATCAACTCTTTACTAACTCTTTAGTGAGTAATGCCAGTTCTTTACTGTGATATCAACTCTTTATTGAGTAATGTGAACTCTTTACTAACTAATGTCAACTATTTAATAAGTAATGCCAACTCTTTACTAAGTAATGTCAACTCCTTATTGAGTAATATCAATTCTTTACTAAGTAATGTCAACTCTTTATTGAGTAATGCCAAATATTTATTGAGTAATGCCAAATCTTTATTGAGTATTGCCAACTCTTTACTAAATAATGTCAACTCTTTATTAAATAATGTCAAATCTTCATTGAGTAATGTCAACTCTTTATTAAATAATGTCAAATATTTATTGAGTAATGTCAACTCTTTACTAAGAATTGCCAACTCCTTATTGAGTAATGTCAATTCTTTACTAAGTAATGACGACTCTTTATAGAGTAATACCAATTTTTTTACTTAGTAATGTCAACTGTTTACTAAGTAATGTCAACTCTTAACTAAGTTATGTCAACTCTTTATGAAATAATGTCAAATCTTCATTGAGTAATGTCAACTCTTTATTAAATAATGTCAAATATTCATTGAGTAATATCAATTCTTTACTGAGTAATGTCAACTCTTTATAGAGTAATGCCAATTATTTACTATGTAATGCCAATTCTTTACAAAGTAATGTCAACTCTTTATAGAGTAATGCCAATTCTTTACTAAGTAATGCCAATTCTTTACTAAGTAATGTCAACTCTTTATTGACTAATGCCAAATCTTTATTGAGTAATGTCAATTCTTTACAAAGTAATGCCAATTCTTTACAAAATAATGTCAACTCTTTCTTGACTAATGCCAAATTTTATTGAGTAATGCCAAATCTTTATTGAGTAATGTGAACTCTTTACCAAGTAATATCAACTCTTTATTGAGTAATGCCAACTATTTACTAAGTAATGTCAACTATTTATTGAGTAATGTCAATTCTTTCCTAAGTAATGTCAACTGTTTATTGAGTAATGTAAATTCTTTACAAAGTAATGTCAACTCTTTATTGAGTAATGTAAATTTTTACTAAGTAATGCCAACTCTTTATTGAGTAATGTCAATTCTTTGCTAAGTAATGTCAACTCTTTATTGAGTAATGTCAATTCTTTACTAAGTAATGCCAACTCTTTATTGAGTAATGCCAATTATTTACTAAGTAATGTCTACTCTTTATTGAGTAATGCCAATTTTTTTACTAAGTAATGTCAACTCTTTATTGAGTAATGTAAATTATTTACTAATCAATGTCAACTCTTTATTGAGTATTGCCAACTCTTTACTAAGTAATATCAACTCGTGATTAAATAATGTCAAATCTTCATTGAATAATGTCAACTCTTTATTGAGTAATGCCAACTCTTTACTAAGTAATGTCAACTCTTTATTGAATAATACCAACTCTTTACTATGTAATGTCAATTCTTCTTGAGTAATGCCAATTCTTTACTAAGTAATGTCAACTATTTATTGAGTAATGTCAATTCTTTGCTAAGTAATGTCAACTGTTTATTGAGTAATGTAAATTTTTACTGAGTAATGTAAATTTTTACTAAGTAATGACAACTCTTTATTGAGTAATGTCAATTCTTTGCTAAGTAATGTCAACTTTTATTGAGTAATGTCAATTCTTTACTAAGTAATGTCAACTCTTAATTGAGTAATGTAAATTTTTTACTAAGTAATGTGAACTCTTTATTGAGTAATGCCAATTCTTTACTAAGTAATGTCAATTCTTCATTGAGTAATACCAACTATTTTCTAAGTAATGTCAACTCTTTTTTGAGTAATGTCAATTCTTTACTAAGTAATGCCAACTCTTTATTGAGTAATGTCAATTCTTTGCTAAGTAATGTCAACTGTTTATTGAGTAATGTCAATTCTTTACTAAGTAATGTCAACTCTTTATTGAGTAATGCCAATTATTTACTAAGTAATGTCTACTCTTTATTGAGTATTGCCAATTCTTTACTAAGTAATGTCAATTCTTCATTGAGTAATGTCAACTCGTGATTAAATAATGTCAAATCTTCATTGAATAATGTCAACTCTTTATTGAGTAATGCCAACTCTTTACTAAGTAATGTCAACTCTTTATTGAATAATACCAACTCTTTACTATGTAATGTCAATTCTTCTTGAGTAATGCCAATTCTTTACTAAGTAATGTCAACTCTTTGTTGAGTAATGTAAATTCTTTACTAGTTAATGTCAACTCTTTATTGTGTATTGCCAACTCTTTACTGAGTAATGTCAATTCTTCATTGAGTAATGCCAACTCTTTACTAAGTAATGTCAGTTCTTTACTAAGTAATGCTAACTATTTATTAAGTAATGCTAAGTCTTTACTAATTAATGTCAACTCTTTATTGAGTAATGCCCACTCTTTATTGAATAATGTCAACTCTTTACTAAGTAATGTCAACTCTATATTAAATAATGTCAAATCTCCATTGAGAAATGTCAACTCTTTACTAAGTAACGCCAACTTTTTATTAAAAAATAATGTCATATCTTCATTGAGTAATGTATTGTGGAATATTCCATGGATTTCGGCCTTTAATTAGTTTGGTGTTAGTGCGACGTTTCGGCCACTAAGCTAAAAACTTTTGTTAGGTCTCAACCCTAAACATGACGTTTCAATCCCTGCGGTGAAACTTGAGTTAAGTTTCGACACCAAACAAAGTATTCTTACAAAGTCCAGATAGATATCGAATACAGTGTCTAAGCTCACTTTGAAACGATGTCTTGATAGACTGATTTTTATACGAGATTCATAAAGTTTCACTTAAAAGTCTTTTTTTTTATCCACTTTTGAAAGAGCTTCTTGAAGAATTAAATACCGATCTACATTTTAACATAAACAAGATAGATGGAAATATTAGCATTTGTTCTTTTTCGAAACGCTGCGGAACGTTGAAAGACGGCAAGATATAAAGTTCTGGCTTTGAACGTCGACATATATCAACGGTATTTTCTTTTCATCCATTCCTGTTGATTGGATTAGAGTTCTCAATTATTAAATGTTTGATGCAAACGAGAAAATATGCAAATAAACTTGATTTTTCTTTCATCTTGTTTTCAAAATATATTTTAAAATGAGTAATTTATTAATGCGTAACAGACATTCTGAGAAATATAAACAGTTTTCGTCTATTCTTTATTCGTGCCCCATGGAGGGAAGAACACAGATAGCCCATTGTGTAGCTTTATGATTAATCAAAAACAAACTTTATTCGTGCCCCATGGTGGGAAGAACACAGATAGCCCATTGTGTAGCTTTGTGATTAATTAAAAACAAACTTTATTCGTGCCCCATGGTGGGAAGAACACAGATAGCCCATTGTGTAGCTTTGTGATTAATTAAAACAAACTTTATTCGTGCCCCATGGTGGGAAGAACACAGATAGCCCATTGTGTAGCTTTGTGATTAATTAAAAACAAACTATATTCGTGCCCCATGGTGGGAAGAGTACAGATAGCCCATTGTGTAGCTTTTTGATTAATTAAAAACTAACTTTATTCGTGGCCCATGGTGGGAAGAACACAGATAGCCCATTGTGTAGCTTTGTGATTAATTAAAAACAAATTTTATTCGTTTCCGTATTTCACGCAAGGCTACAAAAGAGCCGCCTACCATAGCCGATCCTAATTTTAAACAGATAGAAGGCAGCTTGTCAACAATACACACCGTCAACTCTTGTTCGATCGAATTGTTGGAATTCACTGTCACTCTTAAAGTTCACCCACGATCTTATAGTGCAAAATGTTGAGCGCGGTTTTGTAAATCGTCAAGTTCACAGACAGGGAATACTAACCATTTGGCCACACCCGACCCATTACTCAATGTACCTTCACGTAAAACGAATATATTTATGTACTGTGTTAAAATAGATTTGAATGACAGATACATAGAATCTATATTCTTCAACTTATATATTAAACAAGTTGTGCCTTTCAACAACAGTAATAACACGACCAGAATTATGATCATTAAAAAGTTAAAAGACGTTATTATAAGACGTACATCACAAAACGCATCCAAAAGGCATTGTTTGTTATCCAGACTGTTCTTCAGTCTATATTTTTTGCTGTTGTTATTGACATCAAAAGAGCGGCTTTTGAGAGCATCAGCTTTGTTTTTGAAAATAACGACAAAAATATGTTTAAGCACGAGCAAACAGCAAAGCAAACCAAAACAAGTCCTTTATAACAGATTTGTTTTCGTTGTGACCCTCGGGCACGAAGAAGCTAAAGTGAAAGAGACGTTCTTCATCCTATTCGTTTTAAGAAAATATTTTTCTGACTCATTGCATATTTAAAGCGGGAAATAAAATTCCAGGAAAAATGGCGGCTTGTATTAGAAAAAAATGTCCATCGACAGATGGATAATATCTTTGCTGGTATTTCTGCACTATACCCTCTGGAGTTGGAAATCTCGAAGAACGACAGGAAGACCATCCCAAAACTGGACAATCAACAATTTATTAACGACTATTGCAATACGTAAACATTTTCTACTGGAAGGCATTGAAGCTCAAACAAAATAAAAAGCTATCTATCTATCTCTCCGTCTGCCTATCTGTCTATCAGCCTGTTTATCTACCTATCGGTCTATCTATTAAATAAATAATAGTTGATGATGTGATTGAAACTATCAAGAGCAACAGCTTGAATGTTTTAATAAAAGTATCCAACACTTTACAATTATTATTTTTGAAGTTATTGATTATAGTTAAAAGAAATCGTCACACTAAACATGCTCGCCCATTCAGCCGTGTGGGCGTTATAATGTGACGGTCAATCCCACTATTCGTTGGTAAAAGAGTAGCCCAAGAATTAGCGGTGGGTGGTGATGGCTAGCTGCCTTCCATCTAGTCTTACACTGCTAAATTAGGGACGGCTAGCGCAGATAACCCTCGTGTAGCTTTGCTCGAAATTCAAAACAAACAAACATTCCATTTTAAATATGTATGTATGTAATAATTATTTATAGATGTTACAGATAAGAGTGATAAATTGGTCAAGTAAGTGATGTAATGGATGAATATGCTTGTATTTCAAGTAAAAAATATAGACTGGTTGTTTGGTGTCAAACTTGTAAAAACTGATTTGGTTGTTTTAATAAAGAGTATCAAAAAGTATCTATCTATATGTCTGTAAGATTATTTTTTATTTATCTAGCTATTTGTCTGTTGGTGTACTTTGGTGACAGATTTTCTTGTAG
>NW_013666078.1:327620-397326 GCF_000517525.1 Limulus polyphemus | reverse complement strand
GACTTCTTGAGAAGAATTCTAAGAAGAAAGTAAACCTACAGACATCGGTCTTGTTTAACAAAATCTGCCTATTTGTCTGTATATACATCTGCCGATTTATCTTACCTATCTACATATGTTTTTGCATGTGCATCTAGGATGTTATATTCCGAGGTGACACCTGGCGTTATCTGAGTAAAATCACTACTTATTATAATCCGCGTTGCTTTAACAGTAACATTGAGAATGCTAGTGTTTAAATACAGGAAATCAAAATTATGGTATGTAGCTGACTTGTTTTATACTTCAAAGAAAAACTGTCCCCTAGTGGCATAGCGGTATGTTTGCAGACGTTAGAAACCGGGTTTCGATACTCGTGGTGGGCAGAGCACAGCTAGCCAATTTTGCAGCTTTGTGCTTCACTTCAAACAAAGAAAAACCTTTGAAGTGAAATAACATACTAAAGGACTTCTATAGTTTACAACTCACGTGACAGTCCAGTATCGACGTTAAGCTTTCAAAACTTGAGGATATTCATGTAAAACAGGATGTGTTCAAATTAGAAATAACCCTAATTTTGCTAAAAAACAACAATATTTGAGATGATGATACAAATGGACATCAGCAATAAAAAGATCAAACTGCTGTACTTGTGTGGGTCTTGTAGAGTAGTACGTTACATTATGATAACTGGGTGTGGGCCTTGTAGAGTAGTACGTTACATTATGATAACTGGGTGTGGGCCTTGTAGGGCAATATATTACAAAAAAGATAAATGGGTATGAGCTTCTTAAGATGATGCGTTATATTATGATCATTTTCCATGGAGTTGTAGGGCAGTGTTACATTATTATAGCTAGGTGTAGGCCTTTTAGGGCAGTATTACATTATTCTAATTATGGATCTTTCAGGGCAATGTTACATTATGATAACTGGGTGTGGGCTTTGTAGGACAGTGCTACATTATGATAACTAGGTGAGGGTATTTTGGAGCAGTGTTACAATATTATAATTGTGGGCCTTAAAGGGCAGTGTTGCAATATTATAATTCTGAGCCTTATAAGGCAGTGTTACAATATTATTATTGTAGGCCTTGTAGGGTAGTGTTACATTACGATAACTGAGTGTGGGCCTTGTAGGGCAGTGTTACAATATTATAATTGTGGGCTTTATAGAGCAATGTTACAATATGACAACTAGGTGTGGGCCTTGTAGAGCAGTGTTACAATATTATAATTGCGGGCCTTATAGGGCAGTGTTACAATATTATGATTATAGGCCTTGTAAGGCAGTGTTACAATATTATAATTGTGGGCTTTATAGGGCAGTGTTACAATATTATGATTGTAGGCCTTGTAAGGCAGTGTTACATGATGATAACCTGGTGTGGGCCTTGTAGGGCAGTGTAATAGTTATAAAAGTACCAAATTCTGCATTAACAACTATCGTTTCTCCGATACTAAGTTTTAAACTTTGGTTCATGAACGTGCAAGGTATTAACAATACATATATATTCTTAAATACGCACAGTTTTTATTACAAGTATAGAGAAAAATACTTTTTAATATTCTACAGCTTTTCAGGCTCATAACGTAGTCAAGAAAAGATTCAGTACGTAGACAATAAACAATATTTATGGGCCGGATGTGACCTATTGGTTAGAGTGTCGGCCTGTGTATTGGTAGTTCAACGGTTCGAAGCGTGGTGCTAGTGAAACAAGCTCTAACTTTCAGCTGCAGGCACATTATGAAAGTGCTAGCCAATGCCGTTGTTCAGTTTAAAGAATTGGACTTAGTCCTCATGGCAGTGGAGGTTAATGACTGCCTATCCTCCCTCTGGTCAGTATTTCTAAATCAAGGATGGCCTTACCTCAGCCTTAGGGAGTCTTAGATCTGTGCGTTTAACCTCCGTTCCCTTAAAGTGCCGTTCAGGTAGAAAATTTTAATTCTATTTCCTACGCTGATAAATAAAAAACTAAACACAAAGTTTAGGCTGTTCATGAAAAGAAAGAAGTAATTATTGAATAATTAAATTTTGAACAGAAATCAAACTGAGGTTTCTGATAAATATACCTTCAAGCCAAACCTGTTAGTCAATGTGCTTTTAAACGGACAAGGAATCGATGGTAATGCATAAAGAAACGCTTATTTATATGTGTTTTGTAAATAAATTATATAATTTTCTTTCAATAACATTAGTTTCATTTACAATACTGATTAAAATAATTATATATATACATTATTTTTTCATATTTTACTATGATGATTATTTTGCATTATTAGCTCAGTGTGTGGATTTAGGACTAGCCTAAATCGCCTAAGCTGGCCGAAGCTCATGAGGTAATATTGGAATTATGGTCGAAAATATCGTTAAAAGAGATGGTACCCAACAAACAAACGAATGATACCATCCTTATCGGACTCAAACATAAACAACTGGCTACTCGTGATATTAAACTGAAACAAACAGCTTGACTACACTTGATAAAACAACAACAACAACTTACTATTCTACCTGGAATAGTAGAGATAGAAAACTGAAGTAAACATACGGACTACTAGTGATGGAAAACTGAATTAAACAGAGGGACTACTAGTGATAGAAAACTGAATTAAACATACGGACTACTAGTGATGGAAAACTGAATTAAACAGAGGGACTACTAGTGACTGAAAAGTGAATTAAAGAAACGGACTACTTGTGATAGAAAACTGAATTATAGAGTTGGACTACTCGTGGTAAAAACTGATTGAACAGTTGGACTACTACTGTTGGAAAACTGAATTAAACAGTCTGCTAATGATGGAAAATTTAATTTAAAATATTGGCTACTTATTTGATAGAAAACTGAATTATAGAGTTGGACTACTCGTGGTAAAACACTGATTGAACAGTTGGACTACTATTGTTGGAAAACCGAATTAAACAGTTGGAATACTACTGATAAAAACTGAATCAAACAGTTGAACTACTAGTGATAGCAAATTGAATTAAACAGACGAACTACTAGTAATGGAAAACTGAATTTTACAATTTGACTACTAGTGATAAAAACTGAATCAAACAATTGAACTACTAGTAATAGCAAATTGAATTAAACAGACGAACTACTAGTAATGGAAAACTGAATTTTACAATTTGACTACTAGTGATAAAAACTGAATCAAACAGTTGAACTACTAGTGATAGCAAATTGAATTAAACAGAGGGATTACTAGTGACAGAAAAGTGAATGAAACAGACGGACTACTAGTGATGGAAAACTTAATTAAACAGTTGGACTACTCGTGATAGAAAACTGATTGAACATTTGGACTAACTCGTGGTGGGCAGAGCACAGATAGCTCATTGTGTAGCTTTGTGCTTAATTACTAACAAACAGTTGGACTACTAGTGTTGGAAAACCGAATTAAACAGTTGGAATAAGTATTATAAACGTGCAAAGTGTTTGAGCACAAAATATTGTTGATTAGTTCATTGTTGCTGAATTACTAAAAGTACGATTAAATAATTGACCAATAGAGTAAAAACATACAAAATGTGTGAAACAAAATATTGTTGATGGATTCATTATTGTTGAATTGTTATGAAATTGGGATTAAGTAACAGAAGAGTAGAAAATAATGTTTGGCATTGACGTCAAAATGTTCGTATGCAATACTATATTCTGATTATAATATGTAAAAATATCTAAAACTTTAACTAAATGCTTTTCTTTTTAATATGGTTATTAAAATAAGAGTCTGTGATTTTTGAAGAAGAAATACACCATCTTAATTGTATCGTAAAATTTTCTATTTGGTATTTGTCAATTTCTCACCCGATGGAACAGCGTTAAGTTTACGCTAAAATACTCGGTTCGATTCCCCGCGGGGGACAAAATAGATAACTCAATCTTCTGAAAACAAACATATTTATTTGTGTAGGTAAAATAAAAATTATGCCAACGTAAACAGTAAACTAAAGCAGTTTTTAATATAAAGATGGGATGGTTTTTATTCAATTTGAAACATTAATATTAAAATATTGCAGTTCAGTTAGCATGAAACCTGACTAAATTATGCTGTATTGTTACAATTTTTCATATTATTCAAAGTTCAATGTCCTGCAAACTACTCAGTGGTGACGATAAAATAGCGTGGTCCAGCTACCGTGACAACATCCTAGAGGAGAGAGTACAGGACAATGACTCAACCAGTAGCCCAGAGAAATCTAGATGCTGACAGGATTATTCCCTACATAGATGAAACTTGTTCTCGTCAACATCCTTTTTTATGATAGTATTATTCTCGTTATCCAGAGTCAGTCCACATTCTTGTTAAATCTTCATGAGACGCTGCTGTTTGTTTGGAGATATTTCGTAAAGAAAACAACAACAAAAAAGTATATATTGTTTCTCAGGGTATAGCTCAGAGATTTGTTTTAATTATAGATATTCTTTGTTATAGAAATAATATCACAGTTTGTAAATACTCTGCTGTTATAACTCTTCCATTTCTTTGTAATACATGGCTTTCTTCCTTCACTTGATGCTATTTGTGAGATCATTATGAAATATTAATGTTGTGTCTAATCGGTTTTTCTGTCATGATATTCTATTCCATATTATATGGATGACTTTCCTATACTGCTAATTATCTATTCTTAGGAACATAAAAAATAGCGTGAAAGAAAAAATCAGTATGAGGGAACGTTGGAAATGGCCCCAGATATTAAGTAAGAAGTAGGCTTAGCTGAGATTAGGCCTACGTGCGTTCGTTCCTCAGTGTAATATCGCATTCATATGGCTTATTCTCTAGAAAATAAAACTTTTATTATACACACAAAACTAAACTTATACATATATATATATTTATTGTACATGTCAGGAAATCTTCCTGTTTCTTCTCGAAACTGAGCTTATAATTTATATGCAAATATTTCATGCGCATATATCTCATGTTGTTTGTAATAATATAGGTTTATCATACATTAAAACACCATTTATAGTGAGTTCTTTTTACTTTAACAAAGTCTTTATTATTTTCTCATAAAAGATTTCATTTTTAACGATTAGATTTTCTATTACTAAGCAGTCCATCTTTTTAATTCAGTTTTCTATCACTAGTAGTCCATCTATTTAATTCAGTTTTTATCACTAGTAGTCTACCTGTTTAATTCAGTTTTCCATCACTAGTAGTCCATCGGTTTAATTTAGTTTTCTATCACTCGTGTTCCAACTGTTTAATTCACTTTTCATCATTAGTAGTCTGTCTGTTTAATTCAGTATTCAATCACTAGTAGTCCATCTGTTTAATTCAGGTTTCTATTACTAGTATTCTAACTGTTTAATTCAGTTTTCTATCACTACTATTCCGTCTGTTTAATTCAGTTTTCCATCACTAGTATTCCATTAGTTTAATTCAGATTTTAGCACCAGTATTCCAACTGTTTAATTCTGTTTTCCATCACTAGTAGTTCGTCTGTTTAATTTAGTTTTCTATCACTATTAGTTCAACTGTTTAATTCAGTTTTAGCACTAGTAGTCCGTCTGTTTAGTTCAGTTTCTATCACTTGTGGTCAGTCTGTTTGATTCAGTTTTCCATCACTAGTTTTCCGTCTGTTTATTTAAGTAGTGGCAGTCCATCTGTTTTATTGAGTTTTCTATCACTAGAAGTCCGTCTGTTTGATTCAATTTCCCATCACTAGCAGTACAGTTGTTTAATCCAGCTCTCTATCATTAGAAGTCAGTCTGTTTAATTCAATTTCCCATCACTAGCAGTACAATTGTTCAATCCAGTTTTCTATCACTAGTAGTCCATCTGTTTAATTCAGTTTTCTATCACTTCTGGTCCAGTTGAAAAAAATAGTTTTGTTTTTATCAAGGGTAGTCAAGCTCTTTGATTCAGTTTAATATCACGAATAGCCAGTTGTTTTTAAGACTCATAACGCCGGCCCTCTTACCAGAGACTTCGTCAGGCAACAATTCAATCAATCTCGCAATAAAAATATTTTAACGTAGAGAAAAGTCCGTTTATAATAACTCTTCATCCCGAGTGGCCAATAGTTTATATTGGAGTTTACTTTGGCTAGTTTAAGTTTCAATACTGTTTGTGTTTTGATAAGCTAGTTAATTTATTCTCCATCACATTAAGCTTATTTGTCTTTTATTTCTGCTTTTGTTGGTTTTAAAATGTTAATACATCTTTTATATATCTCTAAGATCTTCAGGCTTAACCATGGAAAAGTTTATACTTATCTTTATTAACGAAAAATAAAAAAAATAACAGCGTACGTTGCAAAATATACTAGTGTATTAGCACATTAACTACGTCAGTAGATATTAAAAAAAAGAATGACAACAAAGAATTATTTATTTCTAAGCAAACCTAACTCGTACAACATTGATTTTTTTTAGAAAATAATTTAATTAGAAGAACAGTATCGTTACTAGTAGAGGTTGCGCCATCTGCTGGGCAAAATTGTCATTTATTAATTAAAACAATGTTTTGTTGATTTGAATCAAGACGAGGCTATTATTAAGTGTCTCATTTTCTTTATTAACATACACAACAGAAATATTTATTGGTCTTCAAAAAGAGTTACGCCTAATAAAAAGGTATTCTTAAACAAACCTTAAATCAATACGCACAACTATATGAACCAAATAAAGCTGCAAACATCACAAGCTTTTTGAGCTATTACTTTTATATGACTAATAAAAACAATAAGCATTTCAAAATTTTTAGTTCTAGCGACTAGTTTATAATTTATTTATGTTAAGCATCTGAAACCAAGTTAGTTTTTGAATCAAACGAACCAAACATTATTTGACATATTCTATACCAACACGTGTATAATTTGTTTATTTAAGAGTGTATTATACTAAACACTAAAATGTATAATATGTGTACTTGTGGATCTTAATTAAAACGTAGGTAGTTAATTTTCAACATGAAACACGAACTTTGTACATCTTTACTAAACTTGACCAGCAACAATCCCACTATGAGTTTGGCGGTGGTGGTGCTGCTTTTTCTCTAGTTTTTCACTGCTACCTGGTGTGGAGGTTGTCGCCACTAGGTAAAATCTGCTCGAGAATCACCGATGATGCAGCAGCATCTAAGGTCAACTGAAACTTTTATCAACAGCTACGATTGTTACGCAACTTCTGTCTTATTGATGATGTTTCGAGTTTTTTTTTTTATCTTAGCAACTGTTGATCGGTTACGACTATTACGTCACTTCCGCTTCCTTTATTTATATCGCGTAGGTTTTTATTCGACAACTGCAAATTATTAAAAAAGTTACGGCTGGAAATATTATAATTCGATAAATGAAGCAAGTGTTTTCTTAGAACAGCGGATAATTAACGAATTTGAGCTTTTCCTTCACTAGTTTACATTCTGTAAATTGTTTATAAAATTTTAGTTTTTTATTTCAAACTCGAAAAACAAGTGGAAAAATTAATATCTCCATGTAAAATAAAAGCAGAGATGTAGACTGTCTGGGTTTCTGTAGCTCAGTTACCAGTTTTCCAATTTTTATAATGTCTATATAAAAGATAAAGTATTGAAAATGATTGTAGAAACGATATGGAAAAAGGGTATAAAAATAAATGTTACTAGAAAATTACCTCTTCATTCTGTGAAAATAAGCCACAATAGAGTATAGTCACGTATTGGTAGTTGCACTGTGATTGGTTCAATTCTAACCAATCAGAAAATGCCACGCTGATATAAAGCATATAAAAGTACAAGCAGATATTCTATGCCCAGTAGTAAAAGAGCGTTCCAGTCATATCTCTAAGAGCTAAAATACCACATTTGAAGCATATGTAGATCAAGGTTTTGGTTGGATAGAGATACTCCATGAGAAAAATTGAAATAAAACTCCATGTTTCAGGAGGAGCTGTTTGCAAGACTTGGACGAAAATATGTATAAATTTCTCGGGTTATGTTCTTTGCGAAATAGAAGAGTTTGCTGTAAGATTACAAGCTAATGTTATTGTGACAATTGTACAAAGTGGTTTAAATAAACGTGCAGCTGCACGAAAACCATCAGTGAGAAGTAATGAAACCAAAATGTTAAAATAGACATAGGACCTACAGATACTGGAATACACAAAGCAGGAGATGTGTGCTCTTTACATGTGAATCTAAGTTCGAATTGTTCGACAACCATGAAAGATAGTTTGTTAGATGACCGAGAGGAGATCAATGTACAACGTGTACAGTGGGGATTTAGTGTCATAGTCAATGTACAACGTGTACAGTAATGTATGGTGGGGATTTAGTGTCATAGTCAATGTACAACGTGTACAGTAATGTATAGTGGGGATTTAGTGTCATAGTCAATGTATAACGTGTACAGTAATGTATAGTGAGGATTTAGTGTCATAGTCAATGTACAACGTGTACAGTGGGCATTTAGTGTCATAGTCAATGTACAACGTGTACAGTAATGTATGGTGGGATTTAGTGTCATAGTCAATGTACAACGTGTACAGTAATGTATGGTGGGATTAGTGTCATAGTCAATGTACAACGTGTACAGTAATGTATGGTGGGGATTTAGTGTCATAGTCAATGTACAACGAGTACAGTAATCTATGGTGGAGATTTAGTGTCATAGTCAATGTACAACGTGTACAGTAATGTATGGTGGGGATTTAGTGTCATAGTCAATGTACAACGTCTACAGTAATGTATGGTGGGGATTTAGTGTCATAGTCAATGTATAACGTCTACAGTAATGGGGATTAGTGTCATAGTCAATGTACAACGTCTACAGTAATGTATGGTGGGAGATTAGTAAAAATATGGAGCTTTATCTCACCTAATGGTGTCTGTGGTCTACAAAAAATTGACTGTTGACAAATACAGACAGAAGCTGATCCATCATGTTATTCCCTCAGTAATACTGAGCATCGGGTGGGAATTGATCTTCTAGGACAATAGGACAATAATTACTCCAAGCATATAGCGAATGTTGTGAAACGATAGCTGGACGTTAAAGAGGTCAGTGGAACACTCACAACCATGGCTTAGCCTACATCATGAACTAATGGGTTAGCCTAGATCACGAACTAATGGTTTAGCCTAGATCAGGAATTAATGGTTTAGCCTAGATCAGGAATTAATGGTTTAGCCTAGATCACGAACTGATGGCTTAGCCTATACAACGAATTAATGGCTTAGCCTATATCGTGAACTAATAAGAGCATTCTTGAGGCTGTATGTGGTTATGTTGAAGATGAAACCAAAAGGTGATCAGACAACTTGGGTGGAATGTGGGGAGTAATACACAACACTTGTCACATTATTCCATTATCATACATTGATAAACTATGAAAACAAGTTGTAACAATAGTACGTGTAAAGCAGAGGGCTTACATACCTACTAATACTGGATCGTACAACTTACTCTCTTTCCTATTATATCTTCTTTGATAATGTTTTGTAGCACGAAAACAATTTACCGTCAATATATTCATAGCTACATATATAAAAACGTTATAATATAAGGACGAACTGCCTGGAAGTAGATCAACAGATCGATGTTTTTATTTCTGGTGACATACGAGTTTTTGTAGCAACTCTCCAGCATTCATTCCACGTCGATCAGCATCTTGATGTCTGTTCAAGGGTTTGTAGCAGGTCACTAGTAAACACTTCGTGTGGATTAGTATATTTATTTAATTGATGTCTGTTCAAGGGTTTGTAGCAGGTCACTAGTAAACACTTCGTGTAGGATTAGTATATTTATTTAATTGATGTCTGTTCAAGGTTTGTAGCAGGTCACTAGTAAACACTTCTTATGGATTAGTATCTTTAATTTTATTGGTGTCTGTTCAAGGGTTTGTAGCAGGTCACTAGTAAACACTCCGTATGGACTAGTATTTGTATTTTATTGATGTCTGTTCAAGGGTTTGTAGCAGGTCACTAGTAAACACTCTGTATGGATAAGTATTTGCATTTAATTGATGTCTGTTCAAGGGTTTGTAGCAGGTCACTAGTAAACACGCCGTATGGATTAGTATTTGTATTTAATTAATGTCTGTTCAAGGGTTTGTAGCAGGTCACTAGTAAACACTCCGTATGGATTAGTATTTGTATTTAATTAATGTCTGTTCAAGGGTTTGTAGCAGGTCACTAGTACTCACTGCATATGGATCATTGTCTTTATTTAATTGAGATTCGTGCAAGATTTTGTGGTCACTCTCTGGATTTCACTCCACTATTGAACAAGTCCTAAGCCTAATAGTGGTCATTGCTTAAACTTGATATCACGTATTCGTTACACACTCACTAAATAAACAATTGGGTGTGTTTACATTCTCTGTGTCGCATTGGACTAATTAGGCAATCGGATCTTTCCTACTAATATTTCACGATAGCCCTAGTGAGGGTTTTGACCTTATTACCCTAAATGTGGCCTTAATGTTGTGCACTTCCTACAGAGCGACAAGAGAAACTTCCTATCTGTAAAGCTACCAATATTTATCGCCCAATAAACGTGTAAATGCGGTTAGTTTAAAAGCCCCACTTCCAAATATTTTCCACGCTTTTAACTACTAGGCTGTGACTATTTGAAAACATCGTTTCACTGCCACAATGTACAAAGAGTTCAGCGACCTTGGAAATGTAGGTTACCAGCCACTAAAGTTTGTTTACCCACACTGTTTCACTTCATTTGTTACTAACTAAACAAAAATGAACTATCAAAATGTTACAGGCAGATAGGCTTAGCCAATAAGTTTCATTTTATTAAATTTTTTCCTGGTCTTTAGCTATACAATTAGGAAGGCATACACTCTGCTTACAAGAGTATATAAATATGGGCATAATCAACAACTATATTGTTGGATAGATTAACTTACATGGGTAATAAACCATTTTCCAGAAACTGCAGAGAGCAATAGTTTAGAAAAACTGGCCTTTTTTATTATGGAAGTTAGCTTTTGAATTAGTCCTTACTAACACAATTAACAATTTCTCGTTTTACTAACTTAGTTACGAGCATGGAATTAAACACGTGTTTCTTAGGCCTAACTCTTATTCGGCCTACTTGCTTCCATTTCTTACTATAATCAAGAATTTCATGTTTTCTTAACCTTTTTTCTATTTTTTTTATTTACTTTTTGCATAACGTCTTGCTTCTCTTCGATGAAATGACAACTTAATTTTTGTAGAGCTAACTGGGTTTTAAATCTTTTTTGATTAAATAATGACTGAAATTTATTTATTTATTTTAACTTAAAACGTTTATCTTATTTCAAAGAGTGTTTGAAACTCAGTAATAAGAACGTATTATAGATAACGTTTAATCTCTTCCAGGGTAACTGCAGAAAGGACTTTTGGTTTTGGTTTTTCTGAACGAAAATTTCTCAAAAATGAAACTTGCAGCAAAAGTTTTAGTTGGTGTTGTACTTTTTGGATTGACTTTCGGAACTCAATTAGTAAGTTATTACTGATTAAATTTACAGCTTTTTTTTTTCTTACCAGCTTTTGACTTTAATTTTTTTCTTTATATTTGCAAACATTATTTTTATTAACTTTCTTGTAAATAAGGACGAGTTTTGTCCTCTATCTGCAATATTTATAGGAAGTTTCAACGTTTCGCTTATATTTTACATTTCCACTTTTTTTCATACTTTTCCAATAATTTCTCGATCATTTCCTAATGATTATTTTCAAATTACTAATTTTCTTTTTCTCTGATACTACTTTCATATTTAGAAATCGTAGATGTAGCTTAATCAGATATTAGTAGATAAAGCTTATATTTATATTTACAAGTACAATAATTATTAAAGAACATTTTACACAGTTTATCAAGCAAATGTTATCCCTTTATTAAGATTTATCACAACACATTTGTTTTTGATAACAGCTGACTAGATTCTGTTATACTTCAACAAACGCACAAGTTCGGGTGAGTGTAGTTCTCTTTTTAAATAATTTTATTGTCTGTGTTTTAAAGTAAATAAAATATTTTGCTACAATAACTGATTGATAGAACCGAGATTTAAAAAAAAAACTGGAAAATAAATTTTTATATTACTTTAATTTAGTAAAATCTGAATTGAAGCAAAAGAACTGTATACATATATATTACATATAAATAAAATACGTTACAATGAGACTCAAAAATCAAAATTAATTTTTCCATTACCAGCCCTTGTTGTAATCTTTAAAACTCATAACCCTTATATAGAGGGAAGAGTTTGGGATTTTTACCTTCTAGAAATTTGAGGTGGTTTAATTATACTTTACGGTTATATCTAATTATTAAGGGTAACTACCTTCCCACAACTGGCTGCAGACAGGGAAAGGCAATAGGAGTTGAGATGTTGTGGGTTCAAGTACTCAACTCCTAACCCTTAATTGATTCTTCTTAGTTGCTGAATAGTTTGACAACGGCGTCCGGATCTTGTCTGGTAGATGGAATATTCCCAACGTGTTTGGGAGCTATGACTACAGACATTATACGTTATGAGATCTAATGATGACAACAAGGATTGGTAATGGAAAAGTTAATTTTGATTTTTGAGTCTCTTTGTAACGTTCTTGATTTATATTAATTTCATCGTTATTGTTTTATAATGCTTATTAAAAATTGCCTGTTTACAGTTAATGCATTTGATAGTTTTAGAACTATTGATATATATATTTATTAACAGTAGTCATTCGTTTCTCATAACACTCACTAAAGGTCTTTCATGTCGTAATATAATTACGACATTATTATATATATATAAATAGATAATACCTTTTCTATTAACAAATTTTAATCTAATAACTTCTGTTTTTGTGGTCAAAAGAATATGAATATTTAAAGGCTTTGTTTAATTAGTTACACGTGTTTGTCTAAATTTTACAATAGAGCCAATGCGTATATTGCAGAGCCCTGACATACCCGTTAACGGTAAGTAATTTTTTCAAATTTAATCTATAGGGATGAAATGGAAATGAAATATATACAATGATGCCCAATTTATGCAACATGCTCGTAAAGATTAAAGCAACTTTCATCAAAATATAGTGAGTTACGAAGAGATATAAAACATATTTTACAGATATATCAATATCAAGGTAAAAGTAAACTATACAGTGTTACAGGACTTCTCTAATATAAGAAACGTTTGTCGAAACGTATTAATTTCTTGTTCGTTACAGTTATTTCACAATGAAAATTACGCCTTCAACTGTAAAGAAACATAAAATACCCGCTTAACTGCACGTTAATTTAAGTAGTGGAGCAAAAAACGCAACGATATGTGTATAGTGTCCGGAAATTATATTAACTGCAGTGACTACTCAAATCTTTTGCAGTTGTGTTAACTTAATCTCCGGACACATTGTAAACAACCCTTTTTCATGTTGAACATTGAACCAACTGGTGCATTTAGTTGTATTTCTCGTATAACGTGTAAGAAATATATACTTTTTTTTTTAGTTATTGGAATAATAGGAAAAGGTCTATATAAAAGATATGCATTTGAGATAGGACCAGGAACTTAACTAATCATTTATTATTTATAATAACGGACGGATATTGTGTAGTGTAAACAGGAAATATTGTAACATTGTAGCACCAGGTACTTTACCTACCATTTATCTTTTATAATAACGGATGGGTATTGTGTAGTGTAAACAGGAAATATTGTAACATTGTAGCACCAGGTACTTTACATACCATTTATCTTTTATAATAACGGATGGATATTGTGTAGTGTAAACAGGAAATATTGTAACAGTGTAGCAACAGGTACTATACATACCATTTATCTTTTATAATAAGGGACTTATAATGCATAGTGTAAACAGGAAATATTGTAACAGTGTGGCAACAGATTCTGTACATACCATTTATCTCTTATAATAACGGATGTATATTGTGTAGTGTACACAGGAAATATTGTAACATTGTAGTAACTTTTACAATAACGGATGGATATTGTGGTGTCTGTCTTTATGTAATACGATTTTGATGTAGTTATTAACTATTTCTAGTCATGTGCCTTTCTTGATATCTATTTCAGACAGCTTCCTGTGTTGGTGCACCTCTGGTGAGTATTGATAGATGATGAACGTATAGACAATTAGATTTTAAACTTTATCCTCAAGAATCGATACTATATTTCTGTTATAAACAAAATATACGATAACTTATGAATAATAATATTATATATATATATATATAACTTAGAAGATAACAATATTATATATACGTAACTTGCAAGATAACAATATTATATATATATACGTAACTTGGAAGATAACAATATTATATATACGTAACTTGCAAGATAACAATATTATATATATACACGTAACTTGCAAGATAACAATATTATATATACGTAACTTGCAAGATAACAATATTATATATACGTAACTTGCAAGATAACAATATTATATATATACACGTAACTTGCAAGATAACAATATTATATATACGTAACTTGCAAGATATCAATATTATATATACGTAACTTGCAAGATAACAATATTTAATATATATATATATATTATAAGATAACAATGTTATATATACGTAACTTACAAGATAACAATATTATATATACGTAACTTGCAAGATAACAATATTTAATATATATATTATAAGATAACAATGTTATATATACGTAACTTACAAGATAACAATATTAGATGCCCCTCAGTGGCACAGCGGTATGTCCGCTGACGTACAACGCTAGAATTCAGGTTTCGATACCCGTGGTGGGCAGAGCACAGATAGCCCATTGTGTAGCTTTGTGCTTAATTACAAACAAACAAACAATATTATATATATTCATAACCTGCAGGAAGCCAAACGAATGGGCAACTTATTACCTCTGTTAAAGTTTGCTTAACCTTTAATGAAGCTACTGTGTAGATTCACCATCCCCTGTATGTCTTAGTAGTTTAGAACACGTGAAGAAAACATATAAATATCATAATTACCGCTCGTAAGCATCTTTCAAAATTCGTTCTGAGATGTGAGGCACTAACTTCGCGAACGGTACGCTAATTCCATAACTTTTACACATAAAATTTGATTATACAGGTCCTGCAGCTTCTAGGGAATATCATCTCTGTCTGAATTTCTTCAACAGTCGTACTGTTTTCTGTAGAACAGGTCGCAGGTGAATATAAGCTTATAAGCAGTATGTACAGATATTTTATATGTATCTTCGTTACCAGTGTTTTTTTGTTTTTTTCATATTTCTTATTCGTCACTGTCAGAGAAATACAGGACGATATATCGTCGTAGAAACTGATAGTAAAATCATAATATCGCGAGCCGGGCATTCGAGCGTGACCTAGTGGTCAGTTTGCCAGACTGTAGATCTGTGGGTTTAACATTCGCGTTCAGTTATCGCACAAAAACAAAATAATAATAATAAATCCGTGCTCTGCACTTCGGGGCCGAGAGTAAGACCAGAGGTTACTGGAAGTTCAGAAAGAGAAGCCCAAGGTTGGGTATGAGTGCTGTTCAGTAGCTGTCTTCTCTTTAATCAGTTCATAATTAAGGATGGATAGTGTAGTTAAGAGCAGCAAACTATTGTCACCTAGATGTGACACACACACACACACACAAAGACACAGGGAAGGTCATCTTAAAAATTCGCCGTGATTCTTGTTCTGTCACCACAGTGACTTTAAATCTTCCTGTTGGTTTATATTAGTAATAATGCCTCATCTTGTATATGTACGTAAAAATTTGAGTTTATCCACAACTAAGAAGGATTTGTTTCTCTGCATAACGGGGCGTGTCCTGCTTTTATGCTGCTGCCATATTGTGACGTTGCACGTGCTTCACATGTTGTGTCCAAAAATTCAGAACTGTAGAAGACTGAATTTCTTGTTGGTCTTTCTGAGAACAGAGCTACACTATGAGCTCGGAATCGAACCCCGGATTTGTGCGTTGTAAGTCCGTAAATTTTCTACCGACCCATTGAGGGAAAAAAAAGGACTGAAAAACATTAGTTGACACAACTTACTTTACACTGACCTTTCGTAATGGTCGATCCGAATTAATTTGTTTGTTCTTTTCCAGCCTTCGACAACAACAACAACTGTCAATCTTACTGCATCTCAGGCTGTGTGTATTATATCTCAGTGTCTTCGGGTAAGTAACATGGATCATCCAGGAAACATTCCGAAAACTGTAACCACGTTACTGTATTTTATCGAAAACTGCAACCACGTTACTGTATTTTATCGAAAACTGTAACCACGTTACTGTATTTTATCGAAAACTGTAGCACGTTACCGTATTTTATCGAACACTGTAGCCAAGTTACCGTATTTTATCGAAAACTGTAGCCACGTTACCGTATTTTATCGAACACTGTAGCCACGTTACCGTATTTAATCGAAAACTGTAGCATTTTACCGTATTTTATCGAAAACTGTAGCCACGTTACCGTATTTTATCGAAAACTGTAACCGCGTTACCGTATTTTATCGAAAACGGTAGCCACGTTACCGTATTTCATCGAAAACTGTAGCCACGTTACCGTATTTTATCGAAAACTGTAGCACGTTACCGTATTTAATCGAAAACTGTAACCGCGTTACCGTATTTTATCGAAAACGGTAGCCACGTTACCGTATTTCATCGAAAACTGTAGCCACGTTACCGTATTTTATCGAAAACTGTAGCACGTTACCGTATTTAATCGAAAACTGTACCCACGTTATCGTATTTTATTTCAACTATATTTTTCCGATCGAACTGTCTTTACAAGAGATCTCTGAAACTCTGGCTCTTCTGATGTGAATATCATGATTAAAACAACTGTTTTCAGTTCCTTTGGTTCTTATAGATGCGGTTTGAATGGCGAAAGGTGATACCGATAGGCCTTATAATTGTGATAAAAATATCGTTAGACAGTAATTCCTTTTTTTTTTCACATACTTCTAAATATGTCTATTAGTGATTTCAGAATTGTAAAAATAGCGCTTTAGATGCACATTTTGTCTATCACAAGTCACTTCTCAAGAGGTCTTTCGTTCTATACCAAAACTCTCTTACCTAGAGGAGCTAATGTGACTTATAACTTTATGATTTTAATGACGTTTATTTCTTCCTTTCTTTTGGAGCCGAGATTGATCCAGTGGTTAGTGTGTCGAACTGTGTAACTGTAGCTCCAATGTTCGGGTCTCGTTGCCGTCAAAATCGAAATCAAACAAATAATCGCTTTCCGCGCTTTGGGACCGTGGGTGTTATAAGTGTAACGGTCAAATTCCATTATTAAGTCAGACGATATTAGCACAAAAAAGTTGGCGTTGGGTGCCTTCTCTCTAATCTATCACTTCAAGATTGCGGACGGCTAGCGCTGATAGCTCTTGAGTAGTTTTGCGCGGAATTCAACAAACAACAATAATCCGAAAACAAACAAAAAATCTTTTTGTTGTACCTTGCATATTCACAAATCAACGCATTCTCTTCATTGTAAGTAAAGTGATTAATAACACAGGTCTGCGAATTTTAACTCCATAAAAGTTGTTTTGGTTTTAATAACGGATTTTCCATAATTCAGTTACGCAGATTTTCCATAATTCAGTTACGCAGATTTTCCATAATTCAGCTACGCAGATTTTCCATAATTCAGCTACGCAGATTTTCCATAATTCAGTTACGCAGATTTTCCATAATTCAGTTACGCAGATTTTTCATAATTCAGCTACGCAGATTTTCCACAATTCAGCTACGCAGATTTCACAAATTATTATTATTTTTCTATCACGTAAGGGATTTTTTTACAAATCGGGAAAAACTCTTACTTAGATCAAATTAGTTTACCGCAATGAACATGTTTTATTATTATGTTTTTAGCAAAAATACAAACAAACTGAAGAAAGGGGAAGAACATGCAAACGAATATGCATCCTCATTTATCCTGTCTTTTTTGTGTGAGATCTACGTTCTTTAGTTTCAAAACTACGTGTGTGGTCTTACTTTTATGACGTTTTGTGAAAAATCTGTACGTGATGGAGAAAAATGGATATCATTTTCGGATTCAGTGTACAGGAATTACTGTAGAATATGTAATAATATCAAGACAATAAAACCATCGCAGGCCTGTGTAATTATTAACTGATTGTATTTCAATGTGTTATATGTACTTTGCGTTATATATGCTATGCAGTATCATTGCGATACCTTTTCTAACGGCTACAAGCCATTTGCGTAAAGTATTTTCCCTGTAAACATAATGTTCAAGATGTTACAAAATCTAATGAGGGAAATATTTACTACTTTATATTCCGAATTCTATTGTAAATGTTGTTCACATTGTTTTGTCGCAAAGCTCCACAGTGAGCTATCTGCATACTCTGTCCACACTGTGGAATAGTATCCTAAGTTTTAGCACACGAGGGCTGTCTGCGCTAACCGTACCTAATTTAGCAGTGGAAGACTAGAGGGAAGGCATCTAGTCATCACCATCTACCGCCAACTCTTGAGCTACTCTTTTACCAACGAATAGTGGGATTGACTGTCACATTATAATTCCCCATGGCTGAAAGGGCGAGCATGTTTGGTAGGAAGGAGATTCGAACCCACGACCTGCAGATTGCGAGTTAAGAGCTCTAACCACCGGATCTAGTTATGGGGGGGGGAGATCGTTTGAGCATTATGTAAGTTTCTTCTGGGCCCGGCATGGCTCAGTGATTAATGTGTAGAACTATGAATCCAAGGGTCCATGGTTCGCATCACGTTAATGTAAAATTTTGCTCTGCACTTTCGAACCATGGATGCGCTATAAAAGTAGTCCCAGAGTTGGCGGTCGGTGCTTTTGTCTATGTTTTTTTTTCCTCTTATTTCTTTTGAATATAGTTGAGATTCGTGTACTGAAAGTAAAGGTACTTAAAAATGTTTACCTTTCAAATATTTTTATCTTTAAGTGAGGAAGTTGTAAATTAAAAAATGACAATAAAATGAAAACTTAAAAGCTTCTTCATATAATTTTAGTGAACGGTTGAAACAAGTGAGTCTTTGTATTTTAAATCAGCTTTTTTATTTTTTTAGGCATTTCCACAGTTCCGCCTATTTTTCAAGAAAAAACGTGAAATTGAACGTCCATCAAAAGAGGAATTTGTGGACAAAAACATTTTAAAACAATCCCTTCCAGTTTCTGGTAATAATTACGAAGCGGAACCTGAGACTGAGCACGTGACCAGGCTCGGAGAAATTTCAAATGGCGAAAATTCAGAAGAGGTTGTTGTTTTCGAAGAAGTAAATGCTTTCATCAACTCTGAAGATGATTTATCGTGGTGAACATGATAATTATTCAAGAGAATAATGTATGTTTTTAGTACTGTTTTTCCGATGTAGATAAAGTTCTGGAAATGGTCTGTTTTTGAATGTTTTTTTAGAGTTTTGCAACTTTAAGGGACTGAGAATTCTTCGAAAACTTAAATTTCAGAGGAAGTGCTGAGAGAATAAATGGAAGTTTTCATACATAAAACCACCAAGACCAAAGTATGTAGTTTAATAAACATTAAAAAACATGTTATCACATAAAACCACCAAGACCAAAGTATGTAGTTTAATAAACATTAAAAAACATGTTATCACATAAAACCACTAAGACCAAAATATGTAGTTTAATAAACATTAAAAAACATGTTATCACATAAAACCACCAAGACCAAAGTATGAACTTTAATAAACATTAAAAAAACATGTTATCACATAAAACTACCAAGACCAAAATATGAAGTTTAATAAACATTAAAAAAACATGTTATCACATAAAACCACCAAGACAAAAATATGAAGTTTAATAAACATTAAAAACATGTTATCACATAAAACCACCAAGACAAAATATGAAGTTTAATAAACATTAAAAAACATGTTATCACATAAAACCACCAAGACCAAAATATGAAGTTTAATAAACATTAAAAAACATGTTATCACATAAAACTACCAAGACAAAATATGAAGTTTAATAAACATTAAAAAACATGTTATCACATAAAACCACCAAGACAAAAATATGAAGTTTAATAAACATTAAAAAAAAACATGTTATCACATAAAACCACCAAGACAAAAATATGAAGTTTAATAAACATTAAAAAAAAACATGTTATCACATAAAACCACCAAGACAAAAATATGTAGTTTAATAAATATTTTATTTAAATAAATAATATTACCGAATTTGAATAGGCTAGCTACTTTCCTTGCATAATTAATATCTTTTATACAAGCTTTATTCTTAATCAACAGAGTTTTGTCCTTTATGGATACAGTATACTAAGTTGCCTCTCGGCCTTTCTTCCTTAGAAAAGTATTCCATCTACACACATAAACACACTGTTTCCCTATACAACACTATCAAAGATATATATATTTTACATTAAATGGCTTAAACTATTATTATCAATTCATCTTTAAAGATGTTTGATATATTTATAATAAAAATAAGACAGGCATACGTCCTTTACCTTTAAGCTATACTTCAGAATCAACATTCTGCACACTGCGAAGGAAGAAAAAGATACCAAAATTACTACAAACTGTTTGTTTAATTTTTGTAAATAATCCTTGATAACGCAGATGAATTGAAAGGTATGTTTTGTTTTGGTTTTCACAAAGCATTGTTACTTCATAATAGGTGTTGTTACGTGATTGTTAAAGCATTGTTACTTTGTAAAAGGTGCTGTTACATGATTGTTAAAGCTTTATTTACTTTGTAATGAGTTTTGTTACATGCTTATTAGAACATTTTTACTTTGTACTAGATGTTACTATGTGATTGTTAAAGCATTTTTACTTTGTAATAAGTGTCATTATATGAATGTTAGAGCATTATTACTTTGTACTAGATTTTACTGCGTGATTGTTAAAGCATTTTAAATTTTTAATAGTGTTGTTACATGAGTGTTAAAGCATTTTTACTTTTTAGTAGGCGATGTTACGTGTTTGGCATATTTGCAGAAAATATAATTTCTTGTTTGTTTGTTTTTAATTATGCACAAAGCTACACAAGGGCTATCTGTGCTCTGCCCACCACGAGTATCGAAACCCGGTTTCTAGCGTTGTAAGTCAGCAGACATACCGCTGTGCCACTTGGGGGCGCAGAGAATATAAAAAGCAAAAACTAATTTTTTAGTGATAAGTCGTTTTAATTAGCTAAAGAAAAACATAAATTGATTAATTAGTTTAAAAATTAATATGATCTTCTGTCAGTGCATGTAAATATATTTTTTTGAAAATTCATAAGAATTAATTTTTATAAATTTTCGTATAATGTTTCTCTCTGCAATAAAATATATTATTCTTGTCATACTATCATTGTTATGTTGTTATAAATATGTACGCTTCGTGTTTAATTAACTTACATCAGAGAATATCAAGTGACAACTACAAGCTTAAGAATTCACGTAATTTTATAATTAAAGAAATAAATCTTACTTAAAAAGAATTATCCATTTATTGCTTGTTTTATCTGATAGATAACATCAGAGACCTCTAGGAATAAAAAATAACCTCTCTGATTTGAACTACTAATCAGGAAAAGGGTAGTTAACCAGTAACACCGGTCACCACAAAAATGACTTTGTACTGATTTTTGGACAGAATAATGGGATTGAGTTTTACTTTTATAACACGCTTATAGCTGAAAGTGGGTGTGCTTAGCGGCATCCTGTCTCGAACATCGAAACCTTCGTCCTGCAGCCTGACACGCTAACCACTAGTCCCCCAGTGGCTCAGCGGTAAGCTAGAGGGCAGATAACGCTGGATTTCGTAAAGGACACAGCAGATCCTTGCGCTAAAAAAGATCAAATCAAACGAAGCTCATTGGCTGAAAGTCCTTATGCTTAAAAGGTTCGTGCGATTAGAAGATCCTTACGCCTAGAAGATTTATATGGTCACAAGATTCATGTAATTGTAAGATTTGTGCAATGTTAAGGTTTTTTTAATTTCGTAGCTACTGGAGTGCTACCTGCTATAGCCATCTCTCACTTGGAAATAATATACTAGAGGGAAGGCACGTAGTCAACAACACCCACCACAAACTCTTGGGCTGCTCTTTTACTAACGAATAGTGGGGTTAACCGTCACATTATAACGTCTTCACAGTTGAAAGGGAGAGCATGTTCGATGGCGGGATTTGAACTCGTGACCTGAAGATTGCGAGTCGAGCGACCTAACCACCAAGCCATACAAAGCCCTAGTTTTGTGTTGCCACAAGGTCGTGTTGTTACAAGGTCGTTGTTACGAGCATTTTTTAGTACAGCAAATAGAACGAAATACAAGAAAATACTGATTAATAGAATAAATTAATATATAGTAGCATTGGTTTTGTTTTGAAAATAAATTTCAAACAATTAAAATGTTGTAGGACATACTTGATTGATGTCCTACAACCTTTATTTTATATATAATCTATCTTATCCATCTTACATATGTCTTACAGTATGTTTCCTCCAGTAGACAGGTATACACTCTTTCAAACCACGCTGTAATTGATAACATCAGGGAGGTCCCAAAGCTGCTATTTATCTGTAAATAATGACAGGTTTTTCCTATTTTAGTTTTTCTTATCCTCCCAATACCTAGCTTTAGGGCAAATTGGTTTCTATCTGATCCGTAGTACGCTTTGCTGCGTTCGTTTGCTGGTGTCTCCCAGATATATCAACGTTGGGTAAATGTCATTAGAAAATGGCTTTTCCCAAATTATGTTTAATTATGTTAGTCGAATAGAATTTAGTTTAATAATGAAATTGTAACAGTCGATTGATTCTAGTTATTCATTAATCACTATATTAAATTAATATTTGCGAATATAATAATCAATCGTTCGATTGTTTGTATCTAATGACACTGTGATGGAGTTATTTAATTTCAAATAATATTTTTTTGAAAATCTAAGTGATCGCAACAGATTAAGTATTTTGACAAAATTTTGTTGAATTTTTGTGTGTGTTTTTTATGGTTGCGTTTTACATGATTTATTTTTTATGTTATCAATTCGAATTAATACAAATTCTTGCATGACAAAAAACGAGGTTTACTTTATAAAACCGTATAGTATTTTGTTTAATATTATTAACAACGCTTAGATCTTTAACAGAAGAAGACAGACCAATATTCTGTCGAAACGTGTTGTATTCCCCAACCCCCTCCCAAATAAATCACTTCATTATGTAAATCGTTGTTTGCCAACTTATTATAAGTTACCCTACGTTTAATCAGTTAGTTTAATCCTCTACAGATGGCAGCACCTGCAATAAATGTACGCACAAAGCTTCAAAGCAGGCTATTTACCTGTTCACTGCCCACTACGAGTATTGAAACCCAATTTTTACCATCATAAGCCCTGAGAAATACCATTGAGCCCCTGTGAGGGGGTATGTGTCCAAAATAATCACTACACGTTTTGTTTTCGTGGTTCATGTCAGTCTCAAATATTGTTTTTCTTAATATCCTTTTGCAAGTAAATTAGGCTTATATTTATGTACAAAAATGTATTTGTTAAAGTAATTTTTACTTTAATTTGGTGCTTTGGATGGGACCATGATTATTTATCTATGATAGTTACTCATAATTCTAAAATGCTTAAACTTACTCTTTACCTAAACTTGTGAAATCGAGTTTGTTACTGCTAGACCTAAGTTTCACAGTTTCTTTGTTCTATTTAAGTTCGTTTCATTATCATGACATATATACATTTTTTATAAACAAAACCTGTTGTGCAAAACCTTCTCGATTCATGAGGTGAATACATTTTAAAGAGCTGTCAGTAAGTGTCGGTTCAATAGGTGAATATATCTTAAGGAGCTGCCATTAAGAGGTGAATACATCTTAAAGAGCTGTCAGTAAGTGTCGGTTCAACAGGTGAATACATCTCAAAGAGCTGTCATTAAGTGTCGGTTCAAGAGGTGAATACATCTTAAAGAGCTGTCGGTAAGTGTCGGTTCAATAGGTGAATATATCTTAAAGAGCTGCCATTAAGAGATGAATACATCTTAAAGAGCTGTCATTAAGTGTCGGTTTAAGAGGTGAATACATCTTAAAGAGCTGTCAGTAAGTGTCGATTCAATAGGTGAATACATCTTAAAGAGCTGTTAGTAACTCTCGGTTCAAGAGGTGAATACATCTTAAAGAGCTGTCATTAATTGTCAGTTCAAGAGGTGAATACATCTTAAAGAGCTGTCATTATATGTCGGTTCAAGAGGTGTATACCTCTTAAAGAGCTGTCATTAAGTGTCGGTTCAAGAGGTCAATACATCTTAAAGAACTGTCATTATTTGTCGGTTCAAGAGGTGAATACATCTTAAAGAGCTGTCAGAAAGTGCCAGTTCAAGAAGTGAATTCATCTTAAAGAGTTGTCATTAAGAGGTGAATACATCTTAAAGAGCTGTCATTATTTGTCGGTTCAAGAGGTGTATACATCTTAAAGAGCTGTCATTAAGTGTCGGTTCAAGAGTTGAATACATTTTAAAGAGCTGTCATTAATTGTTGGTTCAAGAGGTGAATTTATCTTAAAGAGCTGTCATTAATAGGTGAATACATCTTAAAGAGCTGTGAGAAAGTGTCGGTTCATGAGGTGAATTCATCTTAAAAAGCTGTCATTAAGAGGTGAATACATCTTAAAGAGCCGTCATTAATTGTCAATTCAAGAGGTGAACACATTTTAAAGAGCTGTGATTAAGAGGTGAATACATCTTAAAAAGTCGTCATTAATTGTCAGTTCAAGAGGTGAACACATTTTAAAGAGCTGTCATTAATTACCAAACGTTTTCAAAATACAAAAAAAAGTACAATAGAAGCTTTATTAAGAACTGAAGATACTTGAGATACAGTCTAATTCCATTGTAGTTTTAATAGTTAAAATAATTTTTGTTTACATGGGTATTTTTACACTTCTAACTATGTTGAAGCCTGAAAATACAAGCTCCAATCTCGCATGACAGACCTTAATTTAAATACATTACTAATCCCAAAAGCTTATATTGGTTTAAGTTGTTCACTGTTCTGTTTCACTACTGTACAGTGAGTAACACATTAGTTATGGGAAACAACGAACATGTAAATAGATTTTATACGCCTTTGTCAAACAATATTTATGGCAATTTGTTAATTTTCAAGCAAATCTTTGTACCAAATTCTAAGAGCCTTCAGATTCCCATTTAGAGACTCTTAAAACAAAAACAAAATATTACAAATTTTAATTGTAAGTATATATTTCCATGTAAGTTCGTGGTATCTGTCTTTAGATCCTCTCAAAACCCCATTGACCCCCTGTGATGGCTCCAATTTTTAAAATTTCCAAAAAATATGAATTTGTTTTTTTGTTTTGATTGGCTTCTTACATGTTAATATCAATCTTAAAAGCAAATTGGTTCAGTCAAACCTGAGAACCCTAAAAACCCATTGACTTCTATATGAAGAATATCATTTATCATTACCAAAACTTGTAGATAAACATAATTTGAATAATAAACCATTGTTAATCTTAACCAATCTTAAAAGTAAATTGGTTCAGTCAAACCTGAAAACACTAAAAACCCATTGACTTCTATATGAAGAATATCATTTATCATTACCAAAACTTGTAGGTAAACATAATTTGAATAATAAACCATTGTTAATCTTAACCAATCTTAAAAGTAAATTGGTTCAGTCAAACCTGAGAACCATAAAAACCCATTGACTCCCACATGAAGACTGTTTTTTATCATTACCAAAAGCTGAAAGTATGCATAACTTGAATAATACACTATTGTTCACATTTTGTTTGTTGTAAAAACAAAGCTACCATTGTACAAATGAAATTATTGTTTGATGTCTAACCAATTGCTATAATTTCAGTAAGAAAATGTAATGTTAAAATATGATGATGATGCCATTATCATAAACCCACATTTACTTTTTGCCTATGCAATATCAATTTACTGTTTTCTAGCCTTTGTTTCTTCATAATAGAGGAAAAGTAAAAATCATAAGATTTTAATTCAATTAAAAAATAGAAACTGTTGAAACTAGCTTCCTATACATACTTTATATTACTTTGTTTATTTTGATAGGTGTTTTCGCGATATATTTGTTTCATTCCTCCCTCCACAGTTGTGCACCAGGTTTTCAGTTTCACTGTGGTGTTAGTGTGTGTGTGTTGTGTGCAGACGTGTCATGTACAACGGTTATGCCATGTGGCATAAAATAATATGACTTTTATGTGGGCTTGTTTGTACTCTCAATACATGGAGTTCTGTCTGGTATAGTCTGAAAAAGACATCATTCTAAAAAATGTGTAACAGTAATTACACATTTATCATTTAACTTGACAGTATTGACTGCACAAATTGATAATTTTTTAAATATCAGTTTCTATAAGGATATTATATATCATTTAAATAAATTTTTGCAATTCTTTCTAATGCATCAATGAAATATGTTTTCGTAGCTCTTATGACAGCAATAAAATAATGAGTTTTTATTTATATGTAGAACTCGGTGCTACTACTCACCTATCAAATAAATCTTCGATACAGTTATATAGACTATTGCACTTTAGTTATCTATATAACTGTATCGAAGATGTATTTCATATTATTGTACTTTATCTCTCATTGTTTATTTGTTCAGTTTATTGTTTTTATTTTTTGTTAACATGTTAAGAATTGTGTAGAAATATATCATCGAAAGATCTAGATTTAGCAATATATTTGTCACGTTATCTTGTCGCGGCTAACGAAATATAAGAAGAAACATGAGGCTTATAAACAATCTATATATATATATATATATATGCGCCAAAAACGTTAAGCTTTATTTTATGCTACAGAAAACATACAAAAATCGATTTTTTTAACATAACAGGACTGGGATAATCATTTGTTGAGACCAAACAATAAGCTAGGTGAGAACAACATCAAGACATTTTTTGTAATTGCTGTGGTTAATCAAAACATACACTTCTATATATCACATCCATAGGAAAATTTCTTAAGTTTTTACATTCGTGGGCAGTTTCTTGTATAACTTCTACTTACGGCAAGAACCAGTTATTTTGTTATAACTTTTGAAGTTCACTAAACATGAAAGAGTAGGTTACATAGTCTGTAAGTTTGAATCAATCAAAAATAAGTTAGATTTTTGAAAGAACATATAAAGGAAGTAAACCTTTGTTGTTGTTTTTTTTTGTTTTTTGTATGAAATTCAGCCACGTTTCATTGAGCAGATTAAGAACCGGGTAAAACATCTTTCATCACAAGCTATGCCAGAATCACATCACTTAAACATATAAACCTTCCATCAGGTAATAAATAGATTATTTCTACAAATGTTTGCAACATGTCTCTTCCTTGTTCCAATCGTTCGCAAAGTACGGTGTAACTGTGATATTCCTTGTTCCAATCCCTCGCAAAGTACGGTGTAACAGTGATATTAATTCCTTGTTCCAATTCTTCGCAAAGTACGGTGTAAAAGTAATATAAATTCCTTGTTCCAGTTCCTCCTGAAGTACGGTATAACAATGTTGTTAATTCCCTGTTCCAGTTCCTCCTGAAGTACGGTATAACAATGTTGTTAATTCCCTGTTCCAGTTCCTCCTGAAGTACGGTATAACAATGATATTAATTCCTTGTTCCAGTTCCTCATGAAATACGGTAGAAAATGATGTTAATTCCTTGTTCCAGTTCCTCTTGAAATACGGTAGAAAATGATGTTAATTCCTTGTTCCAGTTCCTTTTGAAATACGGTAGAACAATGATGTTAATTCCTTGTTCCAGTTCCTCTTGAAATACGCTATAACAATGATATTAATTCCTTGTTCCAGTTCCTCTTGAAATACGCTATAACAATGATATTAATTCCTTGTTCCAGTTCCTCCTGAAGTACGGTATAACAATGATGTTAATTCCTTGTTCCAGTTCCTCTTGAAATACGGTATAACAATGATGTTAATTCCTTGTTCCAATTCCTCCTGAAGTATGGTATAATAGTGATATATCTTCTCATCTTCATGATATCAATCCACTTTACGTGCTTCAAAGCCACAAAAGTCAACTATACAGCTAGCTACACACTCCAACATTTTACATGCTACAAACAGTTTAATACTGAAGTGAACTTTAAAACCCAGCAGAAAATGTATCCAACCCACCCATTTGGACCTAACTCAAACCCCCTGGACAAGTCCATAACCTCAGCTACGACAACATTTAAACACAAAGTTGGGGTAAAACCAAAGAAAACCACATGGTTTATTTCTGTCAACATGAACATGACCCAACATTTTATTGTACACGCCCATTGGTTTTCTCATTCTTTGTATTTATTTGTTTATTTTTTAAAGATACTATCAGATGATGTACAGCAACAGTAGGTTGAGGGTAACCACGAGCTTAGTATTATAATTCTATTAAATACAGTTTAAACTTAAAACAAGAGAGAAAACTGGAAGAAAAAAAAATCAGGTCAAATACGTTCATAATACCTATTGGTGAATAAGGCCTTTCTATAAATATCAATGTAAGTGTCTCACATATCTAAGTACGTTTTAGACATTCACAGACACGCCAATAATTTCTTACGTTTTTAAAGAATTTGAGGTTCAAAAAAAATATGTGTTTCATTTATTACTGGTTAAACAAACAAACAAACTTCTGGTTCGGAAAATTACTAGCAAGGTCTTATATATATCTATATAACGCATCCTAATATCTCGGAAATTTATTCCAAATACTACAGTTGAACCAATAAGTTAGCAAATCACATCTTGGAAAGCTATTTATATATTTACGATACCGAGTATACAGTTATTGTTTTCACTCGAGAACTGCTAAGCCTGAATCCTGATTTCAATGTCACATATTTAGTCAAATTTAGCGGTAAGTTTACGGACTTACAACGTTAAAATCCGGGGTTTGATTCCACACAGTGGACACAACAGATAGCCCAATGTAGCTTTGCTCTAAAACAAGTAAACAAATTCAGACAAAAGAGTATAAACAGCAACAGATCACACAAAAATAATAGGAAGGTTTTAAGTGGCATGTTTCCTGTATCTAAAACTATAACCAGGTTATTACTTGCTTTTAAATAAATATATATTTTTTTAAATATTGAAACTTATAGACAAAAATCACTAATATTGAGAATACAGTTCCAATAATGCAGTTCAAATACTTTATACCAAACTGTTTTACCTCATACAGTCTATTGCTAATTGTTTTCACTGGCTATTGTTATTTTTAGCATCAACTCGGAGGAAAGATTATTTCTTCATCGTACTTTTTCTTTGAAAAAACAAATCATTACAAACGTTGGCTAGACCTCGTATTTAAAATTCGATACTGCGCAACTCTGTAGTCACTTAAGCACTATCGATTAAAATAAAAAATGTCCACTGGAATTTATTTTAGATAAAAAAATGTCCACTTGAATTTATTTTAAAATGAAAAAAACGTCCACTGGAATTTGTTTCCTGCTATGCAGTGTTATAACTCATACTTCCTAATCTGTTTGAAATGTGTGCTTTTAGGCAAGACATAAAGTTGACTTTTAAACAGAACTCTTAACAAGTTGTAATGGCGAAAACACCTTCTCTTACGACGTTTTGAAAATAAAATTTAAATAAAATAAAAAAAACACAATTAATAACAACTGTTAATTTGCTTAGATTATCCAAATTATTAGAAGGATCTATTTGGACACGTTTATTCTAAAATAACATGGTTAAAAAATAATGCTGAGTGGATTTAATGTGCTTGAACTAAGGTCACTGTACTCATAAGGCACTGTGCACTAGATACTATTTGGCACAATAGTTTTTAAATAGAACCTGACCTTCAATTTCGGCAAATCTTTGGTTCCCGTCGTGTTGACCAACATATTTTTACTTCAAACTCGTATATCATAGGAAATTGGTTATTAATTAACATGTGACTCTATACTTGATTGTATTACTTCGTACTTTCCTCCCTAAACAAAGTATTTACCACATTCTGAGAAGAATAATTTCCTTTTGTTTCCATGACTACCATTGTTGCGGTTAACAGACTACGATAAACCAAGTGTTAATATCGTTTCACTCAATTATTTGTTTTCATGATTACCATTGTCGCGGATAACAGACTGCTGTAACTCAGTGATAATATTATTCCACACAATTATTTGTTTCCATGACTACCATTGCCGCGGATAACAGATTGTCGTAACTCAATGTTAATATCATTCGACAGAATCCACACAACATTGGGATTAGTAGAACAATAAATCAAGTACGAACGAAATAAGTGAGATATAGCAGTAGAAATCGCGTAAAGTGCTCGAAATTTGTATTAACTGGATTAAATACCAATCTCACGCATTGTCTTAAACTATATGATTGGCCATTGCACTATATAATGTCTTAAATCATATGATTGGTCAAAGTACCATATAATATGTCTCATTAGTCAATGTACCTTTGTATTAAGTATGAGAACTATTGCAATGGTAATTATTGTAACTGTCTGATCTGCGTTACAGTTTTACCACATTACAAATAATTACCATATGTCATCAAACGAATAAGTGAGCAAACTAATGTTAAGAAATATTAACTGGATAACAACTTTTCATTTTTTCTAAAGCAACTTGGTAAACAGCACTCTAAGTCTTTAATAATGTTTTACTAACAATACATATAGAGTTTGCTAGGCACCAAATCTTACACGACACGAGTCACGTGACTGTACACAATGACATTAGAAATGCCAATTCGACTTATTTTACTGTTCATGATCGGTCACATTTATAGGTAGAAAATGAAATACAAACTGTTTATAACTTTGAGTCGATAATAATAATACCATATCATTAACACATATGGGATTTGCTGGGTAATAATTCTTACACGAAAGGAGTCACGTGACTCTACACAACTGCAGTAGAAATGCCAATTCAACTGATTTTTTTTAACATTCATATTTGTAGGCGACAAATTAAAACAAATATAGTTATAAATTTTGAACAGTGGCTTGAAAGAGCAAACATTTCAAAGATACTTTATATTTATGTTGTCGTATTTGTTGTTATCAATACAAAGTCTTATTCCAGATCACTGTAGATTAGCAATGTAGATAGACTACAAGATGCTGCAAATCAAAATGTACTTCTTTTACACGTTTTTTTGAAGGAAATTTATTTTCGCAAAGCTCGCAACTCCACCTGGAAAGCCCTAATCATTGTTAACTAGCGGGTACGTTCACTTTGAATAATATACCGAATTGATAAGTTTACATTTAAACTTTAGTAATCAGAACAAGGAGAAAAACAGTCTCCTTAAAAAAAAAATACGACTTGTTCACTGACCAGATGTCCATTGGCTTCTCGGTCGGAGCCTTTTTTTTTCAACACCTATATTACAGGGCACTATGGTACAGCTGTACACGGCAAAATATTGAAAAGTTTTAATATAGTACTTCTTAATCGACGAAGTTCATCTTGTCTGAAAAATTACAATGAATAGCGACACTAGCGACACCACTGGCACGCGAATTCCGTGGAAATCGGACGCTGTGTTGTTGACCAGTTCTTCGTTTTTAGCTCGTGTCTCTTTCGACTGTTTGTCTTTGTTTTCTGAAAGAAAAGATAAAAAATAAATATTGATTCATTGCCTCCTTGGATTCAGTTAATATTGAAATCCAAGATTATCTACATAAATACGAGGTAATTGTAACGGAAGTTTTGCAATTCAGTGCGTCGTATCTCACAAACAGACAGGCAGAAGAAGGTAAAATTGTACGTAGGAGGTGGTGAAGGTATCATGCATGGTTATCCCATGTTGCCACCAGGGACGCCACTACGACCTAATGTCTTATCAATCTCAGCAACGGTTCAAAATGTGCTCCTCCAGAGTCTAGAATGCATTGTATCCGTGTGACAATGGACATTAATACAACAATGCACATCTCACCTGGTATGTTGATTACTTCCTGGACAAGTGCATTCTGATGTCTGGAATAGCACGAGGCTTCCCAGAGTCCAATTATTGCTTCAGGTATTTCCCAACCAGAAAACTTCTGATGTTAGTATGTCTGTTAAACAAAGTGGCCATTCACAAGGAAAGTAACGTAAAAAGATTCTGCCCTGAAAGTGCTCCTACAAGATGCATTTCATCTGCTTACCAATATACGGAGAGGTACCATCCTTCATTAAAACCATAATGTCTCTCCCATTTTGTTGCTGTAGGATGGTACCGTGCAGCATTGACTGTATAGGTTTGTACTCCATGGGCTGGTGATTTTTTCAAAACGTACTTCCAATAACAAAGTCAACTTAGCAACATGAAAGAGTGTAGAAAATGTTACATGTGGATTAGTTTCTGACCAGATAATGCAGTTGGCACTTCCAGAAAGAACAACAATGCTTTATCAGCCCATTAGATATTGACAGGCCATTGGTAATGGACTTCCACTCTTGTCAAGAACTGCAACACAAAATCAAAATATCAGTTTAAATTGATCTTGATGCAGCTTGTAAGGAAACACTCAAACAGTTGCCCGAAGAACCTTACAAACAGTTCAACAAGTATGCATAGATGCAACAGGGCATGTTATGTTGCCCGGTGTCTGTATTTGCCATGGCATGGTTGACTACAACGATGGCTTTAGTATGTGTAAGTGTACTTGGCTCATCACAAGTGCAACCTATTTCCTCAAATGTTTTTATGAACTTACGAACAACAACACTGAAACAAGACCCTCTGTAGACGTTATATGTACTCTATGGTATTCCCTGATAGCTGCCTCAACGTTGCATCCTTACACCTCCTTACTCAGTTGTTAGTTTCAAGAGGGTTGAAAGAACTGCTCTTCGATCGACAAGCCCATTTATACACATGGTAAATATGCGAAAGAAACCACTGTGGTACCCCTGGTTGTAACATGTATCAACTGTGGCATTTGCACCTGCATGCTATCCTTAACATCCATGTTATATTCCACCTTCCAGTACTCCGTGCTGCTTTGTAAGATATGACGTGCTGAAATGCGAAACTTTCTTCTTCATCACCCTGTACGTTAGACACTAGGTGCTGTTAATTTGGTTTATTATTTTAAAAACTATAGATTAATCCAAATTTCAAACTGAATGTTACATATTGGCTTTTTTTTGCAAGGTAACAAATACAGAAATACTACATATTATATATTAGTGGAGTTTCTTTACTAAATGACAAATACTAAATAGAGTCTTGACCAAAATGTTTGCATATTTTGTAACAAATAAGATCATTATTAAGATGGAATACAAATACACTACTTAGTGCTGTCAAACTGAGAAATGCATGTTATATTAAACATCTACATATGTAATTTGTATAATAAGACAGGTTCTATGGACATCATGAACGATTTATTAGAACAACAAACAATTTTTTCAAACACCTGTAGAGAGATGTGTAATTCAGCATTTCATCTATCACAAGAAAACCTTACCAAAACATATATAATGACGAAATATAACATCAAATTATTTTAAATAGCGTCTCTAACCTTATATCAGTTCATACTAAACATTCAGTACTTGTTTGGTTCTCCCCATACTCCAATAGCCTCTGCAAGGCGACATGACATGCTGTCCATGAGATTATTGATGTAATACACCATGATTTCATCCCAACTTGTCACTAGAAAAAGCTGCAACTTAAATATAGTAGCTGGTTAAGGGTCGTGGTTAGAAATTTTCCGGCTCAGTTCTACCCAAAAATTCTCAATGGGATTACAATCTAGAGACTTTGCTGACCATGGCAATCTTATAACGTCCCGCTGGTCAAGATAATCCTTGGCAATACGTGCACTGTGGGCAGTAGTACTGTCATCCTGGAACATAAAGTTATTGCCAAATATTGCCCTAGCATATGGCAGAAATCTCATCTCCATGTGATGCCTGTAGGAGGCGCATTGATGATTCCCTGGAGGATATAAAGAGCAGTTTTTTCACCATGATGAATAGCTGCCCAAACATATACTGCACCACTTTCTGTGTGTTCTTTGTGGGAAAGACAGTCTTCCCTCATCTGTTCTCCAGGTAAACAACGAACACGAATCCTACCATCAGCCTTAACAAACCAAAAACAGGACTCATCTGAAAAGATAACATGTCGCCAGTATCTTAACTGTAAGATGGCATGCTGTCTTGTCCAAGTAACATGGTGACGGTGGTGAATTCTGGTTAATATCGTTTTGCAGACAGCCCTTGTTGCAAAATAACTTTGTTTGGTCAGTTTCCTATTCACTGTTCTTCTGGATGCTTTGGAATGAATGTATTTATGCCATTTCTGTCGTAAGGTTTTGCAAGACTTCTTTCAACTTTGGCATGCTAACCTGACCACACGGTCATCTCGGACAGTAGTTTTTCGGCGTCCACCAGTATACTTTCCTGGAACAAGGTTTCTTGTAGTCCGATGACGTTTCAGGATTCTGGATACAGTACATTGGGAGTACCCTACTGTTCTGGCAATGTCCGTTTGCTTCATATCATTTTTGGACCGTCGAACAATTTGACACCCTATAACTTCTGACACGTGACAAAGCATGACTCTACACCAAGTACAGAGAAATTGCCTAAATAAAACGTTGATCTGCTTCGAAAAAGATTATATCAAAAGCTCACCCTTTTATACACAACAGGTGTGTATGTTTGTTTTGACGAACAAATGTTCAAAACAACTTATACAGATCAGAATAACAACTCGTACATGTTTGTCTGATCACAAGCTACCTTCCCTGTTTCTACTCGGACATTTACTCAATAACTACTTCATGCATGTACACAGTAACATCAATATAGAACAGTATGCAAACATTTTGGCCAAGACTGTATTATATAAATTAGTATATACTTTTAATCTCATCAGCTTGTGTTTAAAGTATAGACATATTTTAAAAATTGTTTTTATAAATAGTATTTTCACTACACCTGTTCTGAAATAAACGTTCATGATTCCTGATTAGCATGAAATTTACATAGATTTCTACTTCCACCAATGCAACATATAAATAGCGTAACAGTCGAAATATAGCAGAGATGTATATTTCGGTTTCTTAGCGAGTTGGTTACGTTAATACATGGGTCGTTTCGGTTTCTTACCGTTCTTCTTGGGAATTATTTTTTTCTTGTCTTCTCGAGATGGCACTACATAGGTCTTAATTGTTGGTGGCTTAGAGGGAAACGCGGATTAAACCATCCAAATAGTACGTCAGCATCTGTAGATGTTGGCTGCATGGTGGTGGTCGTAGTGGTGATGGTAGAAGGTGTAACCAAAGGCTTACGGGCGGGAAATGTTGCACTTGACACAGTCGAGCTGATGGCAGTAGTGCTCTTCTCTGTGGTGAAGAAAGCAAAATGTATTTGGAATGTAACATTGTATTCTATCTGACGCTCCAATTAATTATTGGAATGTAACATTGTATTCTACCTGATGATCCAATTAATTATTATAATGTAACATTGTATTCTATCTGATGCTCCAATTAATTATTATAATGTAACATTATATTCTATCTGATGCTCCAATTAATTCTTAGAATGCAACATTGTATTCTATCTCATGCTCCAATTAATTCTTAGAATGTAACATTGTATTCTATCTGATGATCCAATTAATTATTATAATGTAACATTGTATTCTACCTGATGATCCAATTAATTATTATAATGTAACATTATATTCTATCTGATGCTCCAATTAATTCTTAGAATGTAACATTGTATTCTATCTGATGCTCCAATTAATTCTTAGAATGTAACATTGTATTCTATCTGATGCTCCAATTAATTCTTAGAATGCAACATTGTATTCTATCTGATGCTCCAATTAATTCTTGCCAAATAAATTTGTTGGCCTTGATCTTCAGACTTTTTAATATGATAAGAAGTGAAACATGGTAAGTGGAGTTCATGGAATAAATTATATCCTCGAAACCACAAACACTTCCTAGACAATAACCATGGAGAGAAAGTAAGGTTAAGATTGATTGAGAGTGTTTCCTCATCTTATCATCAACTTATAATGAAAGCAATCTTCCTATATAGATCAAAATTGAAAAATTAACCCAGTAATTAACATAACTCAATTAATATGCAGTTCTCTCTCTTAAATATTAGAATGCATTGATTCATCAATTGGGTACCCTTGTAGTTAGCAATGTTTTCAGCCATAATCTCAACCATGCCTCATGATTTTCGTAACTTCTATTCGTGATGCTAGAATCCACTGTCGTGTTTAATCAGTAGAAACAGATTACATGCTACACCAGATGGAGCTTACATATGTTGTCCGTTTATACCATTTGATAGGGAATTAATGACCAACACATATGTTTAGTAATACGATTAAAGACATGAAAAGAAATTTTTCACAGTAATCTTTCATTAAGAGTTTCAGCAACTACAACCTTTCTCGTTCAATAGCTGCAACGTTTCTTTTCATTTACGTGTACATAATAGTTTTGAATAAATATTGACTGTTTTTAATTTTATTTTTATAACTTAAGAAGTATGCCCCTAGAAACAAAAGGAGCGAAATCACACCTTAGAGGTGTGAAGAACTGACACCACACCTTTCCTTAGGAGGGACATTGAATTGTTGGAAAGAACTCAGAGGAGGGTTACTAGAATGATGCCTGAGATGGAAGGGTTGTCGTACAAGGAGTGGTTAAGATCTCTGAAATTGTTTTCTCTTGAAAAAAAAGTTAGAGGGGATCTGATTGAGGTGTTTAAGATTGTTAAGGGAATTGATAGTGTTGATGCATCATCTTTTTTCATACTTAACAGTGAGAATATTAGGACCAGGGGACACAAATATAAATTTTGGCAGGGTAAAAGTCATCTTCTGTTAAGATAATTTTATTTTTCTAACAGGGTGGTTGGCCTTTGAAATGGATTGCTTTCATATGTTGTGAAAACAGTAAATTAAGTGAGATTAAGAGAAAGCTTGATACCTGTATGAACGATAAGGACTGGCTATAAGGTTTTTTAAAAATAATTTTAGTTTAGTTTAGAGGATAGGATAGCCTAGATGGACCAATAGCTCCCTCGTTGTCGCTAAAATACACTCTTAATGAAGTTACAAGATTTTAGAGCTATTTGTTCTAATGTTAAATGAGTAAGAAGAGATTTTACAGGTATTCGTTTCAATCATGTTTACTGAGCAATATACCTTTAACTGACGAATTTTATCATGTTTTCTTCTTTACAATACACACATAAAAAAAGATATTTCAAGTTCTCAGTTACAGGTATGTGTTTACACATTTGTGTGTGTATCTCCCATGGTGTACATACTACACATACAAATAAATACAAGATAATTCGTGTGAGTTATCATAACTTGAATTATAAATATAACATGGATTGGAATAACCTTAACAGTGTCATGAAAGAAAGGGGTATTGGTGTAATGGTTGATCAGTCTCTTAAGTCGTCCAAGATCCAAGCTGCATGCTGTTTCTAGTGGTAGGGCTAATGGGATTTTAGGTGGTAACTACAGAAATGTTAAAGACAAGTCTAAAGAGATAGTAATGTTATTGTTGATGTCATTAAGCAGGCCAAATATGGAGTCAAGTGTTTAGTCTTGAGCTCCTTACCTTAGGAATGACATTGAATTGTTGGAAAGGGTTCAGAGGAGGGGTACTAAGATGATACCTGTAAAAAGTCGTCATACAAAGATTAAGATCACTGGAATTGTTTTCTCTCAAAAAAAAAGTTTAGAGGAGATCAGATTGAGGTGTTTAAGATTATAAAAGTAACTGATATGTTAATTCGTCATCTTTTTTCATACTTAATGGTGAGAATAGTAAGACTAGGGGACAGAAGTATAAACTTTGGCAGGTTGGAGTCATCTTCAGGTAAGACATTTTTATTTTTCTAACAAGGTGGTTGGCTGAAGCAAAGTTGCCTTCAGATGTGATGGATGCAGTTAATTTAAGGGTGTTTAAGGGAAGACTTGGTAAATATTTGAATGATAAGGGCTGGCTTTGAGTGTTGTATTTTAATTTTAAAGTTCAGTTTAATGGATGAGACAGTCTAGATGGCCCAACAGATCCCTTGTTGTCCTTAAGTTAAATTCTATGTATGTCTATGTATCAAAATTTACTCTTGGAGTATGGTTAAAAAGAAAATATAAAATAATGGCAACTGTGTTTGGAACAAGTAGTTTACAAACTAGTAATTCCATATTACTTCTGCCATTATACTGTTACGACAGCGGAAGTCACGCGACGCTGTGAACATGCGCGCTAGAGTTCTCGAAGGATCATGAATTATCGAGGAACCCCGCGAATGTCCGAGAGTTTGCCAGACGCCCTTTTTTTTTGTATATAAGCCCGGCAATTAAAGCCAACGATAGATAGATATGCAGATAGATTGAAGAGATAAATAATTGAGTCAAGCGAACAGTAGGCACCGTAAGTAAGTGTGTGAATCACTGTGATTTATAGCGTGTGTTATAAAGATTGTTAAGTTTAAAGTGACTGTGGAAATTCTGTGTATTACAAAAAGTTGTATCAAGAAAGAATAAACTAGTTTTAATTAAGAAAGAACTTGTATCGTTGAAGTTCCGCGGAAAGAATTTATACCGGAAAGTAACAAATGAGCAGAGACGTAACAATACGTTCAAGTTAACTAATGCGAACTATAAAGAGATAAAAACTGTATTATGGCCTCGCTGCGACATTTAAAGGATAAATCAAAATTATATAAACAAACACAGTCGAACGTCATTTTCATCAACAACCTCATAAATACTGAAAACCTTACTTTTCGTGGGATCGCAGCACACTTTGAAGATAATCTTCATATTACGAGAAGCACAGCGTCCACCCATACGCTGGTTTAGTTGATCAAGCCTTCCACCAGATGTCGCTAAGGAATATAACGATCTAAATTAATATTTTCGATGGATTGGAATTTAAAAAAAGTATGATTAATTTTATTACACACACACACACACTATGTTAAATATAAGCTGACACTTTTTTAAAAGAACTTAAAAAAGTTTAATTACTCTTTCCGGTAGCACCTTAAAACGGTAGTTTCTGACTTCAAACACATTTTAATGACAGATGAGGCGTTTCTAGATATAAAATACAAGATATGAAACCAAACCCTAGTTTGTGTTACTGGATCTTTGTGTGATATAATTCAAGCATTGTTATACAAAAACATACTTTGTAATTGATTAGGTTCGAAAGTACGAAAAGTTGGATTTTGTTTTTTTCTTATTATATTTTTTTACATGAATTTTTTTTTAAATTATATATTTTATTCTTTTAGCCATCAGCACGACTAAACTCCTGACTCCTGCTGTTAGATCACTACAATAGTTACCGATTTTTTTTTCAAAAACATAATTAAAAATCACTTAAATTGTGTTTTGTTATTTTATAAACCTAGTCGATTTGTTTTTTAAATGCCATTTTCTTTCTAATGCAAATGAGATTATGGGTTGATTTATTATTCGCCCGTAGATGAAGTTATGGGTTAATATTTTTTCTTAATTTGTAGCTTTGTAAAATTATGGGTTGGTTTTTACAGTTAATGTTAAGGATCGAGTTATTTTTTGTTTTAAGTTTTTTCTAATGCTAAATACATTCCACAACAAGCCAATTATTTCAATTATTGATAACTGCAATAGAAAGAATTTAAAAAGTTTGGTACTAACCGCATGACATAACCATATATTATCAAGAATGCATTCTAGGCACGTAGTTAATACAGAATCACGTGACACGATAGGTTTAATGTTATTACTCACTTGACGTAATCGATCGCTTCTGCTTTACTCAAGAACATAAATTCAGAATGTTGTGTTCTAGATAGACAGATAGTCTGGTGAATGAATAGAGAGATAAGTAGTCGAGCGAACGGATAAGTAGATAGATAGATGGAGAAACAGGTAGGTAAGTAGATTGATGAACAGACAGACAGATGGATCGACGAATACATTAATAGTCGGGGGGGAGGTATTGATAGATCGTCAGTATATCAAATAGATGGATGAACAGAAAGATAGATCGAAAGATAGTCGGACAAACGATAAGTAGTTAGTTCGTTAGATAGATACATGGACGAACATACAGAATGGATTGACAAGTAGATAAGTTAGTGAGATAAGACAGATGGACGAGCAGGTACGTCGGTGGACGAACTTATTGACAGATAAATGGATAACCACACTGAAAGATTTAATAACTTACATATAAAATAATAATCTTGGCCAGGCTTGAATTCTAAACCGCCAGGCTGGGGGGTGAACGAACGAAATGTGACTGTGAAGTACATGAGCTGATGAGGCTTATCACAGACGGCAATAACTCGTGAGTTGGGGTTGTTTATTCGACAAGAATCATACTCCTCCTTAGAAACCTGTGACAACAAAAAATATTATCTACTAAAGCTGGTTCGTTGGTTTTCTTTCTTCACTAGTTGAAATGAAATTTTGTCTAAAGATTAACTAATAACATGTTGGCGTTCGTTATGTTAGAACTGTGGAGAACTACGGCGAAATGTGCCCGAGCTTTCGGAAGTTCAGGGCTACAATTTGTATCTGTTCATTGGCTACTTTTCATCAAACAGTTTTTGTATCACCTAAGAAAATATCTAAAGATAAGTGAAAACAACATATTTTCGAAAGGGTAATAACATCTCTAAAAAGGCTTGCAATCTAGTTGCTGACGTCACATCCGATGTAATTCAGCCATGCGCATCAATATAGTTTTTTCTAATGTCTTTCATTTCACAAAGAACAAAATGTTATAAGTAGAAATAGACAATGGATTATCTGCTATACGTGAGTCTTTACTATACATGTGGTTCACCTTTTAGTCAGCGGTAAGCTTACGGATTTACAACGCTAAAATCCGAGGTTCAATTCCCTTTCTTGGCCAGAACGCAGATAGCTCACTGTGTAGCCTTGCATTAAATCACAACAATAAACACGTATTAAGAAACTTCGTAACTAAATGTCGCAACAGCAACGTCAATAAGTGGGTTTAAAGTTTGTAAAAGAATGTGTGAAATATGACTTTTTTACATATGTGTATAACATGCAATTATTATTATTGACATTTATCAACAAAAATAATTATAATGATACTGAATTATATAGTATATATTTTGTATTAACATGTCAATAATCTTTCCAAAGAGGTTACCAGTTGTATTAAAATACACATTGGAAAAAATAAGATATATTTGTTTATTTGTGGGGTTTTTTTCAGAGTTACGCGTTTCAACGAATAGATTTTTCAATTTTCAATTACTTCAGTTCAGTTTACATTGATCTGATGAAAGCTAAAATAGATCAAAAATGCGTATGAATTAAAATCAAATCACTTACACATCCACTACCCATTGATTTCAAAACACAATTGACGTTTAGAAATACATTAAAGTTCTCCTTATTAAATCATAATTTATTCCAAACAGAAGTGATATTTAGAAACACATAAAAACGTTACCTTATTAAATCATAATTTATTTCAAACACAAGTGACGTTTAGAAACACATAAAAACTTTACCTTATTAAATCGTTATTTATTCCAAACATAACTGAAGTTTAGAAACACATAAAACTTTACCTTATTAAATCGTTATTTATTCCAAACATAACTGAAGTTTAGAAACACATAAAACTTTACCTTATTAAATCGTTATTTATTCCAAACATAACTGAAGTTTAGAAACACATAAAAACTTTATCTTATTAAATCATAATTTATTCCAAACAGAAGTGATATTTAGAAACACATAAAAACTTTACTTTATTAAATCATAATTTATTCCAAACAGAAGTGATATTTAGAAACACATAAAAACTTTACCTTATTAAATCGTTATTTATTCCAAACATAACTGAAGTTTAGAAACAGATAAAATTTCACCTTATAGGAGATCCTTTTATTAAAATCATATATGATCCAAAACCTTTATTTTAATTGTTCTGAAATTAAAAGCAAATAAACACACGTTATTATATTTATATGAACAAAACATACTACTCAATTATTATGATTTGTTTTATAATATATCTAAGTGTCCTTACATTATATATTATATAGGTTTCTACGTCTTCTTCTTCTGTCCCTGGAGTGTAGACTGGACATATAATATTGACTTGGTCGTATTCAAAAGGTATATTTCCCTTGTTGACATCAATAATATGGTCAGTGTTGTCTATACGGAAGCTAAATAACGAAACAAACAACAACAATTAACAAAAAGAGGTCCACGTGGACGAAAAAACAAACAAACAACAGTGTTTTACAACAAATGCAGTACACTTAATGCTAATTAACCCTTATTACAAGAACACCTGATTGAAAGTAAAGAAAGTGTGTAATAATATCCAATACTGACGAGACCTTTCGGATAATGCCAGTGTGCTTCCGGCCTGCTTAGATACTACAGACACAGTAATAATTGAAGGCCTGTTTTATGGACAAATCGCTTCACAACGATCATTATGATGAGAAATGGATTAGGTTTGTAAAGTGTATTTTTTATCCGTTGTATTTATGTAAGTACATACCACAATTAGGCCAAGTATTTTTGACATTATATTAGTTATTTTAATTTAATAACAAATTGTCTGACAGTTTTACTAAATTCGGTATATGAATTGGCATCTTGTGAACGTTCATCCAAAGGTAAATAAGTGTGACTACTGTAATCGGTTTCATTTACACGTATTTTAAGGTTTCGATATCTCTCCGAGGCTCATTATTTTTATATTCTCTACTAGCTTCACTTAAAAATCTAACTTAGAAAGTAATCTTTCTCCGAGACACGTCAGACAAATTCTAGTTTTAAGATTAAAAACCCATATTACTATTCGTTAGCGTTGTACAAGTTTCAAGGGAAAAAAGAGCAAATTGAGGCAACTTACACTATTATAACGGTGCTGAAAAATATAGACAAACCTCAAAATACGGATTTTTAAAGGTTATTTTTGTTATTGTTTATCAGCTTTTCTACAGATTTGTTTCAAATAGCATGTCGTAATACTTGAGCTTAATTAAAACTAACGCATCTTCCTTAGTGTATTAAATTAGATGTATAACTTGCTATCAAAGAGATTTCAGCTTTCTACCTATAGAAGGCTTTAAGCAAAAACATAAGGAGCCATCTCAAAAATTTTAAAAAGTTTAAAGTACCAAAGCACCTTAGGTATTTGTAACACTGAGCCAGAACGCAATTCCCAATTCACGTTTACAATTTCAGGAAGCCGTTATAACAACTGTAATAGTGGGATGAAAAAAAAAATGCCAGCAATAGTGGTCTTATTCGGTTAGACGTGTTGGACATTACAGCCCTTGTATCATTTTGGGTTTGCGCTAACATTTGCCCCAGGCCTACCTGATTATTCACCGGCTTATCTGCTTGCATTATACATAGACAAGATGGGGTGCATAGAAACGACGTGTTAGTTACTTGTAACTTTTGAAAGCATCACCTTCGGCAAAGATCGAATTTTAATTAGACAGTGTCCAATGGTAAGAGTGTTTTAAAGGTGCCACTCCTGGTCATCATGTCATTTCTTCCACCTACCTATACCACTATGTGTTTTAACCCCACGGGCGATTCATCCGTGAGAATGCCTAATGAATCATAAAAAAGGCACCTTTTGGAGTGCATAAATTAAGACAGTAGGGAATCCATCTCACGTGGCCGTACATCTTATATATTTATTGGATCCACAAAAAACAACAACATAAACATTCAGACTGTTTCTGAGGGTTTATCACGTAGGAGTGGTTGAAGGCCTAACCTAATCGAAGAACATGAAACTTCGAAGGTCAATAAATTTACTCTATTAGTGTGGAATAGTTTAGAGAAAAATAAAGTTGCCTTTCAGTAATTGTTTGTTTGTTTTGAATTTTACACAAATCTACGCGAGAGCCATCTGCTGTAGTCATTATAGCTTTGAAGTGATAAATTAGAGGGGAGCAACTAGTCAATACCACCCACATCCAACTCTTGGGCTACAATTCCAACGAATAGTAGGATTGAATGTAACATTATAACGCCCCCACGGCTAAAAGTGCGAGCATGTTTAGGGACGGGATTCGAACCCGCGAACCTCATATTGCGAGTCGAGTAGCCTGACCGCCAGACCATTTGAATACAAATTAGCGAACATAAAGAGCAATAAGTTTTAAGTATTGGTTGCTAGGAGACATGAATACGTATAAGTGTTGGTTGCTGGGAGACATGAATATGTATAAGTGCTGGTTGCTAAGAAACATGAATAAGTACAGGTGTTGGTTGCTAGGAAACATGAATAACTACAAGTGTTGGTTGCTAGGAGACATGAATAAGTACAAGTGTTGGTTGCTAGAAGACATTAATATATACAAATATTGTTTGGTAGGAAACACGAGTAGGTACAAGGAAATTAGTGACAGAGTGCTGTAATAAATATCAGATCATAAAATATTTTAAACCAACATTTAATGGAATTTTTGTAACTTTTACTATATTTATCATAACTTACGGTATAAAACTTATTTTTTCAAGACTTCTTCTTCTTTTTTTGTTTTGCATTGGACATGATTTAGAATTTTTTCGGGCGTAAGAGAACGTTGAGATTATTCGTCTGTTGTCTTTGAACCAAACGATAATTATTCATTTTTATTCTAATTTTGAGCATCGTAGAGGAACCACATTCCAATACTCTTCGATTAAATATTGAAGAAGAGTCTTTTCAAAAAATAAAATACTTGGATATAAAATGATACTTTAGAATTATGCTGAATAATACGAAAAGCATAACCCCAATAAATGCGTAATAAACAGACCCAGTCCTTATAGTACTTAACAGTATCCACAGCTCACACATGGGAAATGTAACAGCTGTGGAAAAAACGGCTCGCCCTCTATCGGGACTTCCCCCTTACAACCAACGTGTACACACAACAAAGATCAATGTGAGATTCCACGCGCTGGAAAGCGTAAAAGAGCCAAGATGTGTTCCATTGCAACGGCACTCTTAACAACGTAACCGATCTATTGTATCGAAGTAAAGGAAAAAAACAGTTCAAAGAATCTAGTATTTGTTGTTGGCTTTCTTTCTGGGTTCGTAACGTAACAGATACACGTAGACCTCCTCGTAATAACAGCAAGAACAAGTTAAATTTCCAGCAAGCTGCCAGTTGCCATATCTCATTTTCAGCCCCCACCCCTTTGGTAAATCTGCCTTAAGGATGGAAGTATTCGTTCTGTGTTCAAGATGGTTTCCTTCTTCTTTTAAAAACAGAATTGTTGCTTACAAAGAGTAGAATTAAAGATCAGGAGAAGAACAAAGTTCTTACACGTGTTAATGTTTTACCGTGTAATTTGTAATTTTGTCTCTTAAGAAAAGCATTTATTAGTATTTTTCTTCTCCAGTTTCTAGTGACAAAATGGTATTAAAGACTCAATGTACCTTCTGAACTATCCCTACTCAGTAGCTCTGGCTTAGAATAAAATACATAGAGAAGAGTTAGTACTGTTGGGAGAGTTACATTAGATTCGTAATAACGGCGTTTCTAACAATAATGTTACAGTAATGAGTTATTAAAAATACCATAAGTTAACCATCTTATTTTGGGCCACTCTTTTCCTTTCAAGATTTGGGCGTTTTCGTAATAATTAAACTTAGACACGTAACAAAAACATGAACTATTGGAAATACCTATGGAAAAAGAGAACAAAGTAACTATAAAACACAGATATTATGGGATTGCTCAACATCTGTTTCATAAAAATGAAGTACACACAAGAGTTCAGTCATGTGTCGATAGTCATCCAACCAATCAGACAATGCCACACCAACATAATGAATGCATAATGTATAGTGAATGCTCTCTAGTCTCTCAAGACAAAAATGTCATATGGCAAATGTGTAGAAATCAAACTTTTGGCCGGTTGAAATTACAGAGTAAAGCAATTTTTCATTTTACATTAGGAATTGTATGAAAACTCCCAAGAGTGTAGATGAAAGTAAGTTACGTAGCTCAGGATAAATCCTTTGTGTGACACATCACAACCCAGAAGACATCTTGCCATTATTTAGCTGTAAATATAAGTGTGAACGTTGCCTATAAAACAATAAAATACACGTTACCATGAAGTGATCTTCATGGATGTGTAGCTGCTCAAAAACCACTACTTAAGAGACTCAAAATTAAAGCGAGATAACCAAACCGAAATGAGCACCAACTATTATACAATGAGGTGAGAAGAGTTGGAGAAGATTGTGCTCTTTACAGATCAATCCAAATATTGCTCTTTACGATCAGTCCAAATTCATATTGGTGGGCAACAATGAGTGACAGATTATTTCATGCCAAAGAGAAGAATTCTGTCACAATAGAGTATCTTCAGTGAAGCATCCTGGGAGATCGATACAAGTGTCGGTGTTGGTGATCTACGTAAAATGGTGGCACCCTGAATGGTGACTGTTACAAGCAGATTCTCATCCATCATGTCATTCCCTCAGGAACAAGATGTGTTAGACAGAGATTCATTTTAAAGCAAAACAGTGTTTCCAAACATGCAGAAAATTTGGCGAAGGACAAAAAGAGAGACTAATGGAACACTGGAAAATATAGCTTGACCAGCACAAACTCTGCTATGGGTATTACTAATGCTTTGTGAGCTTAACCGAAACAGTGAAAGGTCAAACAGCAACCAAACATCTTGGCTGAATTGTGGGAGTAATACAGTACACTTGATACAATATCTCTTGTCATACATTGATAAATACACTGTATATGTTTAAAGCAAATGCAAATAATAACTAATTGTGCAAGTTATTTACGTCTCTTTTGTGTTTTGTAATAATGTATTGTAATAAGTTAACAAGTTTGCCATTTAGTTGTGATTATTAATTGTTTGTTACTACTTTATGAGTATCACTTTATGAGAGTGACTTGGAACTTTTCTATCAAACCTTTTTTTTTTCTTTCCCTTTAATTTTATTTTATTCCGTGAAAGTTATGATGTTTGTAGGAGAAACAAAAGAAGGACTTGAGGCAAAAGGAGGCCTTTACTTTCCTTTCTGACACAAAGATTGATTTTTATTATTTACTTGACTATCTTGTGTGTAGTTTTCTGAAAAGAGTTCATGGAATCGTTTTTGCTTTACTGAAGACACAGATTTCGGTATTCTTCTCACTTGATAGCAGGATCGTGAAAGTGAAATAAGCGACAATAATCAGTCAGGAATAAATCTTGGTTAGCTGATATTGTTCTATAGTATATAAGAAGGAAAACAAATCACAGTTTGGCCTAAATTTATGTCCCATAGTAATATCTACGAATAAATAAGTAGAGATTTTATGAATTCCTCAAAATATACTTTATAAGTTGAGAAATAAAAGAGACTTTACTTCAAGCTAACACAGTGTGTGTCCTGATTCTTGGTGAACATCACGTACTGTACTGACTTTGCTGATATAGTGTGTATCCTACTGACTTCGTTTGCTAACACAGTGTGTATCCTGATTCTTGGTGGACGTCACATACTGTACTGACTTTGTTTGCTGATATAGTGTGTATCCTACTGACTTCGTTTGCTAACACAGTGTGTATCCTGATTCTTGGTGGACATCACGTACTGTACTGACTTTGCTGATATAGTGTGTATCCTACTGACTTCGTTTGCTAACACAGTGTGTATCCTGATTCTTGTACTGTACTGACTTTGACTGTTAGTTGGTGATAGCATCTACTATTTGAAGAATTTCAATTCTGATATTGATACTTGAATCATGTCAGAATTTATATCCTAATCTATTGTGTTGTATCAAAACTCGAATGGCGATTTTATAAGGTAAGATAACCTTTGAGTTATTACCATATTTTTCTTCCAACGTCCAACTACATTATGTTATTTTATTAGCACGAGATTAAACGATTTTAGTTTGAAAGCAAATCATCTATTGCACAATGGTCCCTCCATACGTTTTTTTTATCAGTCTTTTCAACAACAGGTCGTAATTTTACAGAGTTACAAATGAAAGGTCAGCGCCATAGTATCATGAACCGTTTCTCAATCTTCATACTGAGGAACAACTTAAATACTCCAATAACTTCAACAGGCGCCAGGAAGGGTGGATTGGTGTGTTATAGACGATAAATTAGCTGGCTTGGATATAAAAGTGGCTATCATTGACTTACGGAGTTTCTAGTTTTATTTGAATGAAATACAAAAGTAAAAAAAGATTTACAACATATATTACAACCGTTCTAGTACACTGTACAGGATAAAGAAACAAACTTTCTTTGGCTAACCGTGTAATTAAGGACTATTTACATAATTTTTACATTCCAGCAGTAGAGAAAAACGTGATACCACAAGCTTGCTAATGTTTCTGGGAGTATTCAAGCATTCAGTGTTTTACCCTATGTTCTGAATAGATGTTTTCAACAATTTATTGACGGCACATGCCTGTTCACCAGGCCGTAACAGGACTGGACTGTCTATATTAAAGGGGGTGGGGTGGAACTCTGCAGACAAAACAAAGTTTGAAATGCGAAAGAGGGAACTCTATGCTACGTCCAATTAACTCGTGCTCTATAAATTGTCTTGTCATATCACGTGACTATTTTTATCCATCTTTACTGCTTCGTAATCACACACTGTTGATCCCATCTCTTAGTCCACTAATTGAAGCGGTTCGAAAAAGATTTATTTATTTCCCTTTGTTTCTAATACCTTTATTCCAGCTTCATTTCCACGTTTGCACCATGTTTTGTAAGAAAAGAAAATACAGATATATTGTACAGTAGGATACACCCCCTGTATTATGCTTAGCAGTATAACCTAAGCCTTGTGGTTAAAACCTTAAAGTTTAAGAAACTTTTACTTTTAAATTGTGTCACAGTCTAAGAAATCCTATTATTGTTAAACTGTGTCACAGTATAAGAAGCTTTTTATTGTTAAACTGTGTCTGTCTCGGTCTGAGAAACTTTTACTGTTAAACTGTGTCACAGTCTTAGAAATATTTTGGTACTAAGCTGCGTCACAGTCTAAGAAATCTTTTATTATTAAACTGCGTCTCGGTCTAAGAAATTTTGACTGTTAAACTGTGTCACAGTCTAAGAAATATTTAATTTTTAATTCAATATAAAAACCTTTTATTGTTAAAATGAGTCATAGTCTAAGAAACCTTTTATTGTTAAACCGTGTCTGTCTCGGTCTGAGAAACTTTTACTGTTAAACTGTGTCACAGTCTTAGAAATATTTTGGTACTAAGCTGCGTCACAGTCTAAGAAATCTTTTATTATTAAACTGCGTCATAGTCTAAGAAACCTTTTATTGTTAAACCGTGTCTGTCTCGGTCTGAGAAACCTTTTATTGTTAAACCGTGTCTGTCTCGGTCTGAGAAACCTTTTATTGTTAAACGGTGTCTGCCTCGGTCTTAGAAACTTTTACTGTTAAACTGTGTCACAGTCTTAGAAATATTTTGGTGTTAAGCTGTGTCACAGTCTAAGAAATCTTTTATAGTTAAACTGTCAGTCTAAATAACCTTTTTCTGTTAAACTGTGTCACAGTCTAAGAAACCTTTTATAGTTAAACTGTCAGTCTAAATAACCTTTTTCTGTTAAACTGTGTCACAGTCTAAGAAACCTTTTGTTGTTAAACTTTGTCATAGCACTGGTATTTTCTTAAAAGAACACAAAAGCAAGGTTATAAAACTAAAATTTGTTACATATCAAATATTCAATTAAAGATGCGTGTTCTTGAAATGATAAGATTTTATAGAGGTTGTCAGTATGCAGTCCACGGAACTCCTCTGTGGGGGTACAGCACGTGCAGTAATTTCTTGTATTATTCCTTACAGAACACGTGAGAAGGTTAATGGCACGGACAAGAGTCAGGTGACGCTATTCCTCCAAATACTAACAACATAATGTAAAAAAATGGTCATCGTTTGTCTATTTTAATTCTACAAAGATTGCCTTATGACTACAACAAATGTATATAGAATACAAGTATAAAAAATTAAACTCGTTTAATTCAAGATAATTCTTTCCTCGAAATGGTGTATTTAAGTGTTTTATACCCACAAAAAAGAAACCTATCATTCTATAGATATTTTGAAGTTCTTCATAAAACACTTAAATACACCATTTCGATTTTCGATACCTCACTACTATAAAGGCTTGGTTTGGTCTGAAGTTTCATTGGTGGTAGTGTCCAGGGTCACTGATGAGGAGTGAAATTCTCCGAAATTAGTTTGGCCCACAGATACACCCCCAATGAAAGCATAGACCATCCTAAGCTTTTACTTGTTGTTAAACAAATGTTTAAACAACTCTATTCAATAACGCATTCCTGTTTATTTTAGGAACGACTGTAAACAAAAAAAGGTCACAATAAACAGCATGTTTTTTTTATATAATTTTGATTCCTATATTGGGTAACAGGGCCTAGTCAAGCTTGTGAGGAACAAATACCCATAGAAAAAGTAAATACGACCACTTGCCGCTGAGCTATACCGGTTTCGGGGAATTCCACCCCTCATCAGTAACCCTGGAAAGGGCAAATAGAAAGAAAAAGACAGGGTCTCCTAAACTGGTGGAGTGTACATTATACGTATGGCGATTATTTATATATCCATTAAATAAACAGCAGTATACACATTCCACTTCTCAGTTACCCCCAGGTGGCGCTGGAATGCGAAAATGTATTGAGAATATTTCGGTTGTTCGGTTTTTTAAAAGGGCTTCTTCATGGTCAAGAGTCGCCAGCTGCTCATTTATTTTTTTACACGATCTTAATTCCACGTGATATTTATATCAGTGACGTGGAATTAATTAACACAATCTTTTTACGTGTTGCATATTTGTTCTACGGATAGACGAGGTGCTTTTACCTTTGTTGTTGTTCGTTTTGTTGCAATGGTGTTTTCGATTATTGTTGAACCTATCGATACTCTTGATATCAGGGCTCTCTTACATATTGTAGTACTGCCTTTAAAAATGTAGTTTGCAATTACAGTGTGCTTGCAATGTGGCAACTACTTATTATTCTATGCAGTTTTGCATCCCACCGGCACCTGGAGGAAACTGTGTAGTGAAATGTGTATACTAAATTATATAATGAGCAGACACATATCTAGATTCTATCCTTCTCCGTAAAAAAATCAAACCCAGAATTGAACAATACCTTGTTGATCGTTAGTAGCTGCGGATATTTTAATTTAATTCTGATCCCAGCCCCCCAGTGGCACAGCGGTATGTCTGTGGACTTACAACGCTAGAAACCAGGTTTCGATACCCATTGTGTAGCTTTGTGCATACTTACAAACAAACAAACAAATCCTGATTCCATCTGCTAACAGATAAGCTGTTGAAAATATGCTATTTCAAACTGTTTCTGAAATGATTTTCTTAATTACCTATAACTGTGACGTACTTGACATAAATAAAGTTAGGCAAGATTTACACAGCAATTCGATAGCAAAAAGTCTGACACGTTTCTTGTTTCGTTGAGACATAAATCCAAAAGTTGTATGTTATTTCTCTACTTTAGATATCATACGGAAAACGGGTTTGTTACAGGCAGTCTATACGATTTAGGAAAAATTGTAGGCCTCTATGTCATGATGAAGCACCTTAAAATGTCATTATGTATATACATATATAACTTCGATTGTAGTATGTACACATTTTAAAGTAATCCTGTAAGTATAAATGATAAAGTTAAGAAACTTTAACTTTTCACTCCACTACATTTGTCCCCCTTTCTTTATTCATTCAGCATATGTATATGACTTTTTTTTATTCACTTCACAATTTCACACTACTTTGCCCCCCCCCCGGTAAAATTTCTGCGGACGCCCATGGTTGTTTTTGAATTTCGCGCAAAGCTACACGAGGGCTATCTGTGCTAGCCGTCCCTAATTTAGCAGTGAAAGTCTAGAGGGAAGACAGCTAGTCATCACCATCCACCGCCAACTCTTGGGCTACTCTTTTACCAACGAATAGTGGGATTGACCGTCAAATTATAACGCCCCCACGGCTAAAAGGGCGAGCATGTTTGGTGGGACGGGGATTCGAGCGGACGCCCATGGGCAGAGAGTTGAAATTAAAAACATCTCGTGTTTTACGATTTTTTAAAATTATTATCATTATTACTAAAACCTAAAAAACTTTGATAATGAATTTAATCCAAGCAACGCTCGTAATTAGTTACTGTTCTAGAAATCGGCTTAACGTTCGTAGTTACGGATTTTCTTTGATCCACGATCACAAGAAACGAACAAATCACAGTGTTTCTTTTCCACTATTTGGTATAAAGCGTCGGAGAAAATTATAGTTTTCTCTTATTTTGTTCAATTAAATCTAAGCGCTCTCTAGTAGCAATGCCGGAAACCAAGTCTGGTTTTCATATTCGTCGAAACAAATAATCCGAATTACGCAATGTTTAGAGTAGGGTTTTACTGAGTTTAGTCTCTGGCTCTGTTGAAGGCACAATTTCACTAATAAAAGGAGATGATAGGATTAACTGATTTAATGGAACTATTCAAGGCCCATTATACGTACTTGCAAGCTTGAATAAGTAAATGCTTATAGAAAAAATGGTTCTTAGTCTCTTTACTGTATCAACTGCACTTCTATACGCAGCTTTCTGAGATCCAAACTTTTCAATTTAATGCCAAAAAGTTAATGTCATTTACGTTACAGGAAATTTATGGAATACGTTCGTACATATATATATATATTCCTTAAGTTGTTATTGTTTCTCTTGGTACAAATATTCACACTGGGCTATCTGGGCTGTGCCTATCACACGTATTGAACCTCGATTTTTAACGTTATAAGCCTTCAGATTTACCGCTGAGTCACTGGAACTGTTTTCTTAGTACATAGATATACAAAGGGCTATCTGTGCTGTGCCCACTACGGGTATCGAACTTCGGGTTTTAGCGATATAAGCCTTCAGACTCGCCGTTGTTTTCTTAGTACATGTGTTTTTCTTATAGCAAAGCCACATCAGCCTACCTGCTGTGTCCACCGAGGGGAATCGAACCCCTGATTTTAGCATTCTAAATCTGTAAACTTACCGCTGTCCCAGCAGGGGACTTCTTAGTACAAGGCTACACAATGTACTATCTGCACTCTGTTCACCGCGAGGAATCGAACCACGTATTTTAGCATCGCAAGCTCGTGAACTTACTGCTGACCCTCCGAGAGACTTTTATTCAATAAGATACCCAATGTTGTAATAACCGGTCACTCCTGCCAAGAGTTATTATTTGAGGTTGTTTTCAGTTTTTGTTGTTGTTATAATTACTATACCTCTGACAAGAACAATTAATTTAAAAACATGATCTTTAAGTGTTAATTACTGGATTGTAACTGTTCTATACATTAAACAAAATTTTTAAGGCACGTTAAGATGAAAAAAAAAATCCTCAATAGCCGCAGCACTTGAAATTCTTTTAAGCAGGATTAGAGAAAATTAATATATGAGACCTTTGGTTTTCTTTTTATTAGCTATATTTTTGTGCGCCAGCAATACCAAGCGCGGGGCGCGCATATACCTGATTCGATTTTATTATTCATCAGGATCTCTACCAGCCTACCCTCAAATTCAAATTATTTGAGGCAGGATTAGAGTGAATTAATCTATGAGACGTTGGGCTTGGTCAAATATGTCAATTGAAAGGGTTTGACTTCCAGAGTCCAAAACTGTAATTAGATCTTACATCAGTCAAAAGATGGCGGAGCTATGAGCTAAAAGTTTGTAATGAAAAAAAAAACAAAAACACCAAAGCCGTTCTATAAGCCGCTGTGCCGCGGCTGAAAAAAATCAACTTAAGAATAAACATTTGTGAAGAAAAATATAATTAAATGATGAGAAGAAGAAGACGTGAACATCCACTTAAACTTATTGAAGATAAGGTAGAATAACATCAGGAAGATAATTAATTAATCTAACTAAAGGTTGAAAAAAATATTTAACTTAAACACACACGTAAAGTTATCTGTTTTACATTATCATGTAATTTCTTTATTTTTGTTGTTGTTGGTAGACAGAAACTACATAAAATGATTTTTGGAGGGGGGTTACGAGACACTTAAAATAAATGCAGATAGCTTTTATTTCACACTCTTTTTTTTTGTTTGGAATTAAGCACGAAGATACACAATGAACTATCTATGCTCTTCCCACCACGGGTATCGAAACCCGATTTCTAGCGATGGGAGTCCGCAGACAACCGCTGTGCCACTGGGGGCTTTACACTCTTCAGGGAGCTTTAGTGTTATATATTTTTGTTAATTACATATTGTGAAGCATTAGAAACTTTATAGTCAAGAATACTTGAGTAGGAAGAAAGAGGGTTATTGATATCAAATGCATTGATTGGGTAACTCTTCTTCGGTTAACCAATAATAAACGTTGGCTCATCTGATATTTTTAGGCTTGTTGTTACTCCCCGCGGTAGCTGTATAAAGTTGATACGACCTATACATGCACCCAGTGCTGCTGACTTTTAGCATGGTTAGTGTACCGTTATGTATAGATATAGTATCTCACTGGTCATTACTGTGATTAACCGTACTTGTTTCCCCCATTCCCTCCTCAACTCCTGCAGAAATTATTCACTTTTCAAACTATAGTGCTGCCACCTAGTCAGTCTTAATCACCCCTACACATGCGAGTAAATGTGCATATCAAAAAGTACAAGTTTGGGGAAAATAAGAGCAAAAAGGTTAAGCGTTAAACCTTCACCATATTGCAAAAACGTTTTTTTTTTTTTTTCTACGAATGAAACACAACATTTCTCTCTCATCTCCGAGTAAGAACATAAGAGAACACACCTAGGACGATACTGAATACAATCTTCTGATGTAAAGCAGTTAGACTAATGAGAAACGACGTTCTGAATAGGTTGGAAATTGATTTACCAGGTGCATGAGAATGAAATTGTGGTAAGCGTTAGTTTGGTGCTCGTCACATTGCTATGTTTGAATGTCGTTAAGCTCAAAATTACACAATGGGCTATCTGTGCTCTTCTCACCACGGGCATCGAAACCAGAATTTTAGTGTCAAAAGTCTGTAGACCTGCCGCTGAGCCACTGAAACTGTGATTGCGTTTATTTGTGACTCTTCAATTTCTCATCTGTCTTCTTCAAACAGGTTGGAGTAACTGGGGTATGACTTCTAACCATTTCGTTCTTGAGTATTGAACTTTTTGCACCTGTATTGCTTTGATATTTAACAGCAACTAAGTTTTTATATTGTATTTAACTACAGATAATGATTAATTGAACCATCAGTTTACACATATTCAGAGGCGCCGCTAGATGCTTAAAATATTCGGGGTTCAGGCCCATATGCGCGAGAATGCTCGGCGTTTCAGTATGATATAGATCATGGTTTTTTATTCTAATTTTTCAATACACCAGCTGATGGTTTGGGGCACTTTCAAATAGAATCGGGGCCCGTTGCCTAGCGATGCCTCTACACATATTAATGTAAAACTGTACGTGTTAGGAAGCAAATGACGTAACATCAGTCATATCTACATGTAAATCAAATTAAACCTCGCTTATTCACAATAAAAATACACCTTGTTTCACCAATACATCGCCAAACGAATACAATAACTAGAACACGCACCAAAAGTGTGATAACCGGGAAGAAAAAAAACGGGATTTGGATTAAAAAACAAACAAGAGACCGGATATTACATTTAGACACATTTATAAAACACCAACATTTATATTATCATTGCATTTGAACAGTTTATTCATTTAATTGTTTTAATTTTGTGTGTGTGCAAAGCAACATAAGAAGTACACGTACGTAGCAATTCACTAATTTTAAAGTGAGCCACGACCCCCTGGGGGCCATGAAGCTTCTTCTGGGGGACCGCCAAAAAATGGACCGAATAAAAAGATGCTGAATTAATTTTAATTCTAAATAAACAAGAAGCCGATAAAAATTATGTTGAATTAATTAAAAGATACAGTATGTTGAAAGGAGATGTTAATGTGTTTACTGCGGCACTGTTTTTCAATTACCATGCTATATTTATAGGTTGGGGACCTCAGACTTTTTTTATTCACATCAAGGGAGCCTCAGAATAAAGAGTTTGGGAACCACTGCACTAGAGCTAACACAGTAAGTCAACAGCACCCCTCACCATTTCTTTGGCTACTCTTGTTTGGCCAAATTTTTAGATTTAGTCATCACTCTTTCAGCGCATTCGCGGAGCCAAAGTGCGCAGCGCGGGACGAGAACCCTGATTTTTTGATTTATTTTTCGTTTTATCTTGAAGTAAAATTAAATGAAAACATAAAAGATACTTATAAGAACAAAGTGTGTGTGTTTTATAGTAAAGCCACGTCGGCTATCCACTGAGGAAAATCGAATCGCTGATTTTAGCGTTGTAAATCCGTAGACTCACCATAGGCCCAGCAGAAAACAAGAACAACATAAGACATACGGTCGTCTGCTTTCCAAAGCTAGCCACTTGAACTACGTATCTAACTATTTTCCAATTTTTGGAATTTAATGCAGTACAAAATTCTTACTTTGGTTTCGATTGGTTGCTGCGAAGCTCCACAATGGGCTATCTGTGCTCTGTCCACCACGGGTATCAAAATCCGAATTTTAGCGTCGTAAGCCTACAGACTTACCATTGAGACATTTTAGCGCTGTTTTTTTTTTCTTCTTCTGCTAATCAATAAAGAAGAAGAACAGTAAACGAGAGACAGACGAACGCTCGTACAGACACCACGGTTCACAATATATATATATATATTTATATAAGATAGATTGGACAAAAATGTGCATCAACCGACATACTTGTGTTCTGTTTCATCAAATCACGGTGCCTATATTGTTTTTAACATGAATTTGTATTGTAGTCATAAACACAACATCATATTTATGTTCCGCAGAACACAATTCGTATTGTTTTGAACAAAAATATTTTACAATGCAAGCGAAAATTTGCGACAGTTACGTAAAAAATTTACGAGTGATGTCAGAATAGATTAATTTCTCACTGTTTGTCCGAAATCGTACTGACAAATTATCGCTCGACTCGTAATCTGAGGGTCGCGGGTTCGAATCCCCGTCCCATTAAGCATGCTCGCCCTTTCAGCCGTAGGGGCGCTATAAAGTGACAATCAATCCCACTATTCGTTGGTAAAAAGAGTAGCCCAAAAGTTGACGGTGGGTGATGATGAATAGCTGCCTTTCCTCTAGTCTTTCACTGGTAAATTAGAGACGGCTAGCGCAGATAGCCCTCGTGTAGCTTTGCGCGAAATTTGAAAAACAAAACAAACATACTGACAAATTGTTACTATAAGCCTTGTTTCTTGTGGAATTAGCAAATTTAACTTCATTACTTATAAATCGACTCGTCAGATAATACAGTTGTTACTTATTTCCATGAAAATGTCTTTAATGTGTCTATAAATTTATTTTTGTTGCAATAGAAAAATACAATGCAACCTCTGCAGGTCAGGAACTATACAATTTTTTAAATATACTACTTTTTACTTAAGTTACGTGTAAGAGTCAGTAAAACTACTTGTGTTTGTATATAGTAGGGCTTTTATTAGGACTGATCCAAGAACATTCAGTTCTAATTGCTCTCAGTTAAAATCTAATTTCGTTATATCTCCTCTTTTTTGATGAAAACAAAACTTTAAGCTATATATTCAGTCAATAGAACTGCAAGTTATATTAGAGAAAAAATATTTAATTTTGAAAGCTTCATTATATTGCAAATAAATCACAAGAAGTTATATCCATTCTAGCCCAAAATTTTAAAATTCTTAAAAAAAATAAAAAAAAATCGAAAACCAAATAGTAATCTGTACTAACTTAACAAATTCTTTCAGTGGAATATCATATCATAAGCAGCTAACGTTATGCTGATTTTAAAAATCAATATAAAACACAGTTTCAAAGCACATGATTCTTAGCTGGCCCATTACAGTTTTCCAGCCAAACATGTTAAGATATATTTGTATGTATAAGTTATAGTAGTCTACCAGAAAGATTACTTTTCACATTATGTTTTTAGTTTTCGAATAATGCAATGCACATTCTGTAATTGTTTTTAGCTAAGCACAAAGCTACTTAATGGACTATCTGTACTATGCCCACCGCGAGTATAGAATCCCGGTTTTTAGCAGATTCTGTAATAAAATGTTGGGAAAGTTAACTAATTCATTGCATTGAATCATATCCGTAAAGACTCTATACCACTTTTATATTTGTTTCTTGTTAAGCGCAAAGTTAAACAATGGGCTATTTGTGATGTGCCCATACTGGTATCGAAATAGGAAACGTTATAATAACAAAGAAATAGTCACGTTTTAACAATTTTTTTTTTAATGCACATTACATAGCCGAATTGTATGGAGGAAGAACACGGAAACAAAATTTTAATCAAAAGGCACGCGAATCACTACGAATTGTGAGAATCCGAGGGCTCGTGTTTCGCGACCCCTTCCCGGGAAAATGCGCTTCGCACTTTGTGTGTGTACGTGCGTTATAAGAGTGACGGTGAAATCCGACTATTCGGTCCAAAGAGAGTAGGTTAAGAGTAGGCGTTGGGTGCTATGGCTACACACAGAAAGCCCTCTTGTATCGTTGCGTGAAACAAACGGACATGTAAGGCTAACTATATGATCCTACATGACTTTAATCTCGGTGACCTGGCCTAGCCAGGTGGTTATGGCGCTCGACTCGCAGTCAGCGGGGTCGAATCGCCGTCCCACGAAACATTTCAGCTGTGGGGGTGTTATCATGTTACGATCAATCCCACTATCCATTGGTAAAAGAGTAACCCAAGAGCTGGAAGTGGGTGGTGATGACTAGCTGCCTTCCCTCTAGTCTTTCATTGCTAAATTAAGGACGGCTAGCACAGATAGCCCTTTTGTAGCTTTACGAGAAAAATTTAAAAAATATATATATTAGTAAACTTGGAAACAGTATGAAATGCGCTACAAAGTTACATCCATTGTCAATTTATCCAAAGAACATTTACACTCACTAATTTTTAAGCAACATAGCTTTCACTCACCGTTACGAGTTACATATATTAAAAACAAAAGTATTTCACGTTACCAGCTTAAATTACATCGACTCGTTAAAAATTGTTCAGCTGCACATTAAGATAAAAAATACTAGTGACACCTATTGTTTTTTTTTTATATAAACAATTTTTTGTGTTAATTTGTGTCTGTTTCTTGGTTAATTAATTAATGAATGTTTTCAATTATCTTCATATATTCTTTAATTTCCTCTGAAAAAGTTGCACGCATTCTACGAACACAGATAAATTTCATTGCAGGTAGAAAAATATGTGATCGAAGTTAATTTACGGTCAGCAGCTAGTGTGGCAGATGGTGAAGCTGAGGTTCTGTGGTTCGCATCCCGTTTCCGACAAGAAAAAAAAAACGCTCTATACTTTGGGAGCGTGAGTTATAAGAGTGACGCTCATATCCCACTATTTAGTCTGACAAGAGTAGCCCCGGTAGGCAGCATTGACTAGTTACTTTTCCCGTAGTTTAGTATTTCAAAATTAGGCTACTGTTGTCAGTCAGATCGATTAGTGGGATTTGACTGTCATGCTTATAACGCACTCTGGTACGCTAACCACTGAGCTCTTAATATGACTGACTAATCAGAACAATATCTATTTTTATTATTTTGGTAAATAAGAGGTCTGATTCCATTATAGTACATGTGTACATTATTATGAATATTTTTGTATCCTTTTTTGTTTACAGAGATTAAATATTAGAACGTCTTTAAGATTCGCCGATAAATAATTGTTTAAGTATGTCTTTACTTTGCGTTGTACATGAAAAAATATTTTTGATGCCACTGTCGCAAGCCTAATGAGTTATTAAACAATTAAGAACCTATTCAACGATTCCCATTCTCCAGTACTTAAAACATTATTTATACACAATTAACACTCCCCTCACAACGCTTAAAACTACAAAGGATTAATTCAAAACATATCCCATAATGCCTCAAATAAACAACACTCTTCTGAGTCTTGCGCTTGTGGCTTTAATTAAAAGGAACTCAGGTTCGTTCCTATGCAAGTGTTTCGTGCTTGACCACCTAAATAGCATTCGCAGCATATAACGAATCGAATAAGTGAAACACGTTTGAAATGTGAAGCATTGCGTTTTTAATTGATTTCATTATCAATTAAGGAGCTTGTCTAAGTGTCGTAATAGATCGTGATATAATTATCAAACAACGTGGTCGCTTTGACACATTGTCTCCAGACGATACGAGATAAAATGGTAAGCTAACAGAAAAAAAAAAAAAACCTAAACAAAAACAACTCGTGCAGTAGCAAGAGTCACGTCAGATACGGTAAACCTGACAAGGCGGAAAGGTTTATTAAGCTGGACGTTATATTATTTTCTTAGCGTGGAGAGTTCCTGAAATATAAACGTTGACCGATTTCGTATGCTTCTCGTATTTAACAAAGAGCGAATGTTTTTGAATTCCGTACCCAGTCAGACGCAGCCATCCAAACACTTATTTGAAACGACAATACAACTTCATATTTGCCACTAAGATCTGAATTTCCACTATGTTTTTGTTATTATTATTATTATATTTTTTACAGAGTGGTTTTGCGAAACCGCGTTTAACCAATACGAAATCTAATTTACTCTAGACATGTTCGGAGTTTGAAATAGAATCGATAACGATTTTGAAAACATGAATAAAATGAATAATTTATTGTGTGACTTGTTGAAAAATAAGCCCTTTTTTTTCTTTCCTTTCCTGTTTCCTTTTATTGACAGAAACACAACCGAGAGAATGACTAATCGTTTTCAAACGTGTTATGGAAATATCAAATCCAGAGAAAGCCAGGAGACGGCACGACTTTACAGTTTCTCATAAACTTGGAAACTAACATAGAACCACGTGGCCTGATAAAGTGGCTATTAAAAATACAAGATTTAAATAGGTTTACCTGTCTTCAGTTTTTGAGCTCGAACAACCCGAAGCGACACCTTGCAATATTCTACTCGGCTACTTCCATAAATTGAATTCATTTACTTGTAGTTATAGATACAGCGCTGAATGATAATACCTCACTGATGAAACAAGAGTTTCAACATTGTTATAATATAGTGTTGTCGTTACTGTTGTCCACACTGTAATAAAGCTTTAAAACAATGACATTGTTGTCGTTACTGTTGTCCACACTGTAAGAAAGCTTTAAAACAATGACATTGTTGTCGTGGCTGTTATCCACACTGTAAGAAAGCTTTTATACAACGACATTGTTGTCGTGGCTGTTATCCACACTGTAAGAAAGCTTTTATACAACGACATTGTTGTCGTGGCTGTTATCCACACTGTAAGAAAGCTTTTATACAACGACAGTGTTGTCGTTACTGTTGTCCAAACTGTAAGAAAGCTTTTATACAACGACAGTGTTGTCGTTACTGTTGTCCACGCTGTAAGAAAGTTTTAAAACAATGGCACTGTTGTCGTGGCTGTTATCCACACTGTAAGAAAGCTTTAAACGATGATAGTGTTGTCCATACTGTAAGGAAGAAAGCTTTAAAACAATAATAGTGTTGTCGTAACTGTTGTCCACGCTGTAAGAAAGTTTTAAAACAATGGCACTGTTGTCGTGGCTGTTATCTACACTGTAAGAAAGCTTTTATACAACGACATTGTTGTCGTGGCTTTTGTCCACACTGTAAGAAAGCTTTAAAACAATGATAGTGTTGTCGTTACTGTTGTCCACACTGTAAGAAAGCTTTTATACAACGACATTGTTGTCGTGGCTGTTATCCACACTGTAAGAAAGCTTTAAAACAATGACATTGTTGTCGTTACTGTTGTCCACACTGTAAGAAAGCTTTTATACAACGACATTGTTGTCGTGGCTGTTATCCACACTGTAAGAAAGCTTTAAAACAATAATAGTGTTGTCGTTACTGTTGTCCACACTGTAAGAAAGCTTTAAAACAATAACATTGTTGTCGTGGCTGTTATCCACACTGTAAGAAAGCTTTAAAACAATGACATTGGTGTTGTGGCTGTTGTCCACACTGTAAGAAAGCTTTTATACAACGACAGTATTGTCGTCACTGCTATCCACACTGTAAGAAAGCTTTAAAACAATAATATTGTTGTCGTTACTGTTGTCCACACTGTAAGAAAGCTTTAAAACAATAAAAGTGTTGTCGTTACTGTTGTCCACACTATAAGAAAGCTTTAAAACAATAATATTGTTGTCGTTACTGTTGTCCACACTGTAAGAAAGCTTTAAAACAATAATAGTGTTGTCGTTACTGTTGTCCACACTGTAAAAAAGTTTTAGAAAAGTGATGGATTGTTTATTTTGCTGAATTTCGCGTAAAGCCATACAAGATCTTTCCGGGTTATCCGTTCTTAATTTTGAAGTTATAGACTCGTTTGAAGACAGATAGTCAACAGTCCCTATCGCCAACTCTAAGTCTGCTCTTGTCTGACTGAACAGTGGGATTTTACTACCGCTTTTTTAAACACACCCACAACTCCAAAGTGTAGAGTGTTTTTTTTTTCTCTTCTGATGATAAAGGGACGCGAATCTCGGATTCACAGTTAGGAAAGAGGTGGAAGCTCATATTCTGTAGGTAGACATATGGTAGCAAGTTTTAGCTTTACTAGGTTTTAGTGTGGAACTCTTTACAAGATAAAAAGTAAACATTAAGCGCGATTGTAATCAGTAACTCGTGTTTTGTTTTTATTAATTAATGTATATATGCCACGTGCATTTAAAGCGTTTATCATTAATCTTCTTTCGGGTGATTTGGTTTAATCGAATGTTCTTCTGATTCACGCCCTGTAAAACTGAGTTTAATTATTCATCTTCTTATTGCGAAGGTGCAAAAGCAGGCGCTGAGAAGGCGACCCCCCCCCCCATTTCCCACTGTTATCAAGTGTTTTATTATCCTCTGTATCACTAAGTGCCAGAAGCAAACTTGAACAAGGCCTATGTGTACTAGCGTCAGAAAAATGAACAAACAGGAAGCCTAAATTAACATTCGATTATTAATGGAAAGGCGTTTCCTCTTGATAACCCACAATGCAATTCACCACCTTATATTTCCAAATATTAATCCTAACACCATTCACGTTCACGTGATACTGTCAATTGCCTTGATGTGTATCTCTACCGCACTGCAAATATGAGCTACCGGATCTTTTATTATCTTTCATTTTGATTTTTTTAGGCTAGTGACAATATTTTAAAGATACGGAGACATGTCAGTTGTATAGACATATTTTCTAAACAATTTGTTTCAGGATTTCGTGCAAAGCTACACAAAGGCTGATAGATTATATAGGGAAGGCAGCTAGTCAGCAGCTTTCGCCGTCAACTCGTGGGTAACTCTGATCGAATAATGAGGTTTGACTGTCACTCTTATGGCGCACCCAAGGCTCTAAAATGCAGAGCGCGTTTTTGTGAAAACGGGTCGAGAGCCATGAATCCTCGTATTCAAAAACAAACAGCTAATACTAGAATTAATCTCGGGGTGTTTTACATATAAAATAAGTGAATAAGTTAAACTAATTATTTTGACCATTTCCTTTACACCGAGTGTTGTGTTAGGCATAAAGATAAAACTACTCAATATGTGGAGCCCACTGGTGTTAAAACAAGTCATCCATTTGATAATTAAAGTCGAAATTAACGCTGAGTCTACGAAACTATTTTATGAAAAATTATCTTTTGTTTTATAGGAAAAATAAGAAGAAATATTATGTTTCGCAAGCCGTTTTTTATATCATCTATCTATTAGCCTGTCACATTCATTACCTATCTAGTTATCTAATCCTTTTGTGTTTCTGTGTTCAGTTAACGGTTTCTTCATTATCTGATGGACTTTCATGTATTTAAAATAATGACAATATCAAGCATAGCACAGAAAGCTTCAAATACAGGGAACTGAATTAAAGAACTAAATGAGACCTTTGTTAAAACTAAGATCTTTACGATATAAATGAACAAGAAATCTACAAAAATGATTATTTACTATAGAACTGAAAAAAAATCTAAACTGAGGATGTTTATTAAGTAATTGAACAGAAAATCTATCAAACTGATTGCTTACTAAAGAACTGAACAAGAAATCTATCTAAAATGAGGTTGCTGACTAAGTAATTGAACACGAAATCTACCAAATTTATTGCTTACTAAAGAACTGAACAAGAAATTTATCTAAACTAAGGTTGTTTACTAAGTAATTGAACAAGAAATCTACCAAACTGACTGCTTACTAAAGACTTGAACAAGAAATCTTCAAAACTGATTGCTGACTAAAGAACTGAACAGAAAATCTACCAAACTAAGATCGTTTATTGAAAAATTGAACACGAAATCCCTTATAACTGAAACTGTTTACTTGTAAATGGAACACGAAAAAAAAATGCAAACCAATTGTTTACTAAAGAACTTAACAAGAAATTCACCTAAACTAAGATATTTACTAATAAACTGACAAAGAAATATACGAAAACGACTGTCTGCTGAAAGGTTAAAGAAGAAATCTAGTACAAATAAGATGAATTAAGATTGTGTGATAATAAATTGAACAAGAAATTCGCCATAAATAAGACTATTTAGCACAGATTTCACAAAATTTGAGAACCACATATAAAAAAACTTCTGTCAAAATAACATAGAACTTTCAATATATGTTTAATGTGATGAATTTAGCTTTACCAACATACATTTTATGAGATTTTACTGAACTAATAATAAGATAAGATAAGATCCTGTTTTTCGTCTCTCCATCAATCTACCATGTGACATCATAATTTAATATTCATCAAGCCTTAAAGTTCGTTATATCAATACTTACGTGATTGACTTTTATACACTTTTTAACCTGTTTCATATTTAAAAAAAAAACAAGAAAAGAAAAGAGATTATTATATTTATTATTACGTTAGAAATGTTTTAAAAACTGATTTTAACCGTAAACTTTATTTGTTGGTTTTATTATAAGATTTATCAGCGGTCGTTATTTCATGATCTCCAAGCTGATATCTTTACTAGATTATATAAATCACGCTTACTCGTGCTCGCTTTAAGCAAAACCAACAATGTTTCTTATTATTCTAAATACGTCCGTCACCAACAGAACATTGAATTTGATAGAGAATTAAAAATTCCATTTACGGATAAACCTTGTGTGCATTCTATTCTCCCTTATATTTTATTTTAAAAGAGGATTTCAGTCAGCTCTTCGTAATCCCTATGTCTAAATACGGATATTTTGTGTTGCCATGGCAACTACACCTTTCCTACAAAGTGTCTTAAAATATGGGAAAAAATTTAATGTGAATAAAAGGCATTTTCTGGTAACCTTTAAAAACGGTTCCATTTGGTTGAATAAAGTTATCTTAATAGTTAACTCTATGATTGATTGTTTGTTGTTAAGCGCAAAGCTACACAATGGGATATTTGTTCTGTTATCGGTTATCGAAATCCAATTTTAGTGTTGTATAAATCTACGGTACTTCTAAACTAACGATCCGAATTTTGATTAATTTGGGGTGTATGACTTTATAATAAAATATTCAGACAAATTAATATTATTCCTCTTAACAGTGTTGAAATAGTGCTCCTGCTAGTGGCAAGAACATTAAGCTCGACACCGGAAATGACGGAGGCAGTTACTCAAATTGTACAGTGGTTTTGTTTGTTGAATCTGGCGCAAAGCTACTCGCGGGATATCTTCGCTAGATGTCCCTAATTTAAGAACTGACAGACTAGAGGAAAATAACCACCCACCGACAACTCTTAGGCTATTCTTTACTAACGAAAATAAGAATTGGTCATCGCATATAACGCATCCATAGTTGAAAGGGCGAACATGTTCGGTGACTGGATTCGAACCCGCGATCAGCAGATTGCGAGTTGGCCGCTCCTAATCACTAGGACATGAAAGGCTTACAGTGATTTTGAGAAAGAAATCTGAAAAAGACTTGTTTTTTGGTGTGTTTTTTTCACAAAATTAAGTTTTATATCCCGTATGTGTGTGTGAACGTGTAATTTCTCCTGTCGCTGTATGGATTTGTTTGTTTGTTTTTGAATTTCGCGCAAAGCTACATGAGGGCTATCTGCGCTAGCCGTCCCTAATTTAGCAGCGTAAGACTAGAGGGAAGGCAGCTAGTCATCACCACCCACCGCCAACTCTTGGGCTACTCTTTTACCAACGAATAGTGGGATTGACCGTCACATTATAACGCCCCCACGGCTGAAAGGGCGAGCATGTTTGGTGTGACAGGGATTCGAACCCGCGACCCTCAGATTGCGAGTCGAGTGCCTTAACCACCTGGCCATGCCGGGCCCGCTGTATGGAATAGCACGTATTTTAACGAAATATTTAATCATCATAATTCCTTCTGTATATGGTCTGCGGGTTTAGGCGTGGCTGTTATGAATTGCTGAATCACATAAACTAATTTACTGTAGTGTTTTTTTCTTTCGGTGGTCTTTCGATAGCTTGATGCTTCCAGAAACAAAACCCAGAGACAAGAAGTTAAAATATTTTGTTTGTTTATTTTAAGCGAAATCTATACATTGAGCTATACCTGTACTCCATTCACCGCGGAGAAAATTAAACACTGAATTTAGCGTTATGTTTATTTTTCGTTTGTTGAATTTCGCGTAAAACTACTCTAGAGACATCTACGCCAGGCTTTCCTAATTTTGAAGTGAAGGGAGCTAGTTAACACTACCCACCGCCAAAACTTGAGCTACTCTTACAAGAAAGAAAACTACTAAAAAATACTAACGTGTCTCGAAGTTATTTCTCTTTTTAACTACACATTGCATTCAGTAAAACACTAAGCTTTATCTTAAATAATTATTTTTATTAATAATTAACAATATATATACATTGTGTTAAACGAAACATTTTCGTTTATTCTAATATCTTCCCTATCGTTTGAAGGCTTAGAATTTGATCGTAGTTCAGCATACGGACTAAAAACTAAGTAAAGAGCATGCGCTAAAAAAATGTTTCTATATAAAAAAGCCGCTAGGAAACGCCTTCGTTTTTCCATAATTCACCAGAAGGGGGCACGCCGAGTGCGAGATATTGTATGTTTTCGAAAATCCGGGGAATTTAAGGTTAGCAGATTTAAACATAGTATTTAATTTCTAGTACCATATCTATGAACACAGATTTTCAAACGAGTTTACCTGAGATGAAGTTGGACTAAATAGTTTTAGACACCTATTTTTAAACGAGTTTACCTGAGATGTAGTTGGATTAAATAGTTCTAGACACACATTTTCAAACGAGCTTACGTGTATTTAATTTTCATACATTTATACACCTGATCTGTGAAACATTAATGAATATCCCAGATTAAATTATATCGCCAACAGACTGAGTCTCTCCCATAATCTTCTAGCTTTCCTACATAAACTAATTCCTTCACCGCATATCATGCGGGAGAACGTGGACAAAGATAAAACTCCAAGCATGTGCTTATCAGTTTCAGTTTCATGCTTCAATGAAGTGATTACTGAAGACTTTCCTGTCATCGCCGCTTCGTATCACCAGCATGATTAGGAGTTGCCCATCGTAAGTATGAAATAAACGAATATTTAGTGTTTTGAATCAAACTCGTGCAACACGGGGAAATAAATTCAAGTTTAAACCTATTTACAGGTAAATATTGAGGACTTTACACTTAGCGTTTTGAATCAGCACGTGCAACACGGTGTCGTAAAACTAAAGTGTTTTGAATTAAGCATGTCCAACATGGCGTCGTGAAACTCAAACTTAGGTTTATGAACAGGTAAAAATTCAAGTTGTGGTTTTTTCTAGACATTTTTTTCGTTGTTGTCTTCCTTGGGTGAGTGAAAGCGTTTATAGATTAGCAAGTAAGCTAAACACCAAGGACTCTTCCAACTGTGAGGGACTGAATATTGAATACAGTTTAATATTACTTATAGTTTAACAAATAAACTAAACACCAAGAACTCTCCTAGTTGTAAGGGACTTAATGTTGACTACAGTTTAATATTATTTATAGGCTAGCAAGTAAACTAAATACTAAAGACTTGTCCAGTTGTAAGGGACTGAATTTTGACCACAGTTTGATATTATCTACAGATTAGAAAGTAAACTAAACATCAAGGACTCGCCCAGGTATAAGGGACTTAATGTTGACTACAGTTTAATATTATCTACAAATTAGCAAGTAAACTAAAGAACAAGGACTCGCCCAGGTATAAGGGACAGAATTTTTACTACAGTTTAATATTAATTATAGATTAGCAACTAAACTAAACACCAAGAACTCACCCAGTTGTAAAGGACTGAATCTCGACTATAGTTTAATATTATTTATAGATTAGCAAATAAACTAAACACCAAGGGCTCACCCAGTTGTAAAAGATTGAATCTTGACTACAGTTTAATATTATTTATAGATTAGCAAGTAAACTAAACACCAAGGGCTCACCTAGTTGTAAAGGACTGAATCTTGACTGTAGTTTAATATTATTTATAGATTAACAAGCAAACTAAACACCAAGGGCTCACCTAGTTGTAAAGGATTGAATATTGACTGTAGTTTAATATTATTTATAGATTAGCAAGTAAACTAAACACCAAGGGCTCACCTAGTTGTAAAGGACTGAATCTTGACTGTAGTTTAATATTATTTATAGATTAGCAAGCAAACTATTTACACCAAGGGCTCGCTCACTTATGTGTGACTGAATTTTTGACTGCAGTTTAAGACTGTTGCTGTTCTAGTTTGTCAACTATTAATTCAAAAATTGAAGTGTCTTAAAGGTGTTGAAACATATGGACATTTCCTCTTTTCCCTTTTCCGGAAATAAATCTGTTCTTCTCCAGTTCTCATCCATTTTCCAATAATACTCGTATATTACTTCGTAATGATTAAAAATCTGGCAACAGCTGTTTGTTTTGATATTTATTTTTCACTAAGGGAAAGACCAATATTCAATTATTCGACTTTAATAACTAACTTTTAAGCAGTTTCGGGAGGACCGACTGTTACAAAACATCATCAAAGGAGAAACATGAAGATTGTTGTTATAAGCTAATTTCGAAAATTTACAAAAAATTAGGGCTAATGCGCTGAGACTACACGTGTGGCCATAAATGTTCACAATTAGTTACAGCTGTTACATTGTAATTGTTTATGTACAAAATTTCTTTCTGTCTCTTGGTAATGTTCATTCCCCGGTGGGTCACGCAGCGATATATTACAACGCTAATATCCGGGATTAGATTATCCATGAACGACAGAGCTACAAAAGAAACAAACTTAGTAACGCTCAAGCAGTGCTACTGGTGTAATGTAACAGAATTAAAAGCAAAGACCTATCTAATCATTGTTATATGGAATTCAAGTTTTATTGTTGCACTTTCCTCCTTACACGGAAACATTAACGGAACGAGATTTTAGTATTGTAAGTCAGTAAACTTACCCGCTGACCCACTGGAACACCGATCATTAATGAAATACATTATATTAACTTGAATTTATCGATTTTGTCATTAACATATACAATGTGTGTGTGTGTTTATAATATATATTTTAATATTAATTGTTAGGCCCGGCATGGCCAGGTGGATAAGGCGCTCGACTCACAATCTGAGGGTCGCGGGTTCGAATCCCTGTCACACCAAACATGCTCGCCCTTTCAGCCGTGGGGG
>NW_013666078.1:326106-327544 GCF_000517525.1 Limulus polyphemus | reverse complement strand
TAAAAGAGTAGCCCAAGAGTTGGCGGTGGGTGGTGATGACTAGCTGCCTTCCCTCTAGTCTTACAATGCTAAATTAGGGACGGCTGGCGCAGATAGCCCTCGTGTAGCTTTGCGCGAAATTCCAAAAACAAACAAACAATATTATTGTCACATAAATAATCAAAAGTGCGCGAAACAAACAACGCTAGCTTATAGCTCAAAACATTGTCGAAAATACATACTGCATCTTCATCTAAGTTCTACATCACAAGATGTCTGTTTATACACTGATAGCTTAAGCAAAGGAACCAGTTCCAGAGCCATACAGTGCTACATGTGCTAGATGTCAGAATATTAATTCAATATAAAGTTTTTGGCTTATGTCTAAGACAAACAGTCTTTTACAGAGAATAAACCTGGTGGTAAAATAAGTAACTAGTTATAGTTACAGATGCTAAAAGCTTTCAAGATTAAATCTGGCCACTGATAAAAATCTTTAATATGGGGTGGATTCAGCCTTCGAAGAAATTGTTCTATTAGATATCCAATAACCCAGAAAGATGTCTACTATGTTCTAGACGTTTCGTTTAACATAAAGATTTTTCATGCTCGTAACCAGTACGGGAGGCGGTATGTGTCCCTGATTGTTTCTGGACAGTTGCATACAAATCATCCCCCCTTAATAAATCTAGCTACACGTCAGACCAGCTTTGGGTATTTTCTTATCTACTGATCTTTAACTAATACACTACGGTTTCCCCCTCCCCCTCCTTCCGTTGTACCCACACGTAATCAAACAAGTTTAAGTATTTTAATTTTTGTTTCTAATATAAAGCAGAGCAGTTTGACTTGTGTTTTTTCCCTGGGCATTTCATGCAAGATGTGATAATCCCTTTTTTTTTAAATCTTATCAAACTCAGACCTCTATCGAACACACCAACCAAAGAAGATAAAGGGTTAATCCAACTAACAATTCAGAGGAAGGCATTAGTTTTAACAACTCAAACTACCGTGGGGGTTGATCGTTGTGGTCAACCCAAGTAGGAGGTCATTGTACCATATTTAATTTTTAGTGAGAAAACTATTTCAACAACTTCCATAAAAACTCATGGCGTGAATAATTCCATCTGTTCAAAAAAATAAATTTGAATTAGTGAATATAAAGAATTATTGAACTTTAATGGAAAACAGACTTCCGTATTTACAAATGTGATCAATATGAGCATAGAGTGATAAAAACAGGGTTGTGTGACCAATATCAGCACAGAGAGAGAGAGAGAGAAACAAAATACAGGGTTTTGTGATCAATATCAGCATAGAGAGAGAGAGAAACAAAATACAGGGTTTTGTGATCAATATCAGCATAGAGAGAGAGAGAGAAACAAAATACAGGGTTGTGTGATCAATACCAGTATATATATATAGAGAGAGAAAAATACAGGGTTGTGTGATCAATACC
>NW_013666078.1:310099-325408 GCF_000517525.1 Limulus polyphemus | reverse complement strand
TGGGCTACGATGAAATTCCAAATTATCTATTTTTTTTTTAAATCTTTCTAATCATTTATTTTGATGAAAACAAAACTATCGGGACTTCCAGCTTTAGGTGTTAAATACACCAAAGTACATTGTAAATGGTGTAAATAATAAGTAGATATACTTCCACATGATCCCCGAAAGTTTTCTGTTTCAAGAGTAAATAAAACCAGAATTAAGAGTAACAAATAGTTTTATTTCTTGCTTTTCAAGTTCATATGTCACGCTGCATTGTGGCTTACAGAGTGTATAATTATTCTCATGATTCTTGGCATACTCGCGTTTTACTGACGTCATGACAGTACAAATTGCAACGTTAAGCATCCGTTATGTGACGTCATTTTAGCTTCTACTGACTGACTGACAGACAGACAACACACTACTGTTAAGTGGTACGAGTGGTTAAAACAGGTGACCCCTCCAGGCGGCCTCTGGCCCCCTTTCAGAGAAATTAGTGAATATTTTCTTACTGACAGAACTTACATCTGTGAGCTAATAAAGCGACATCTAGTTTTACATACGTGCAAGCCCATTTTAGGAGAACTCCTACTGTAGGCCTAAGGAAGTCGATGTTCCATTTAGATGGGTTATTAATAAAATGTTTTTGGTAATTAATCAAGAACATGAAATATCCAATGTCTGACAACAGTGAGCAGGTCATTAATTGTTCGTCTAAATCATAGGTTCTGGTATAAAACTATGTAATCAGCCCGTCCTTTCAGTACAGTGATCTATCTACTTGTCTAATTCTTCTTTCCCGCCATTACAGCGTGTGTGTGTGTGCTTTTGCTGAAGGAGGATCATCAATTCTAAAATCCTCTGTTTATCAAACTAATGTTGTCTAATGAGATTATGGATGTAATACTTGAAATTTTATTTGATTGTTTTTTGTTTTTCCTTTTATGAAAAAAAGCTGGGAAGCCGTTGCCAAGATTATAATTGATCAATATCTTTTGTTTCAATAGGCGTGAAGGTACAATTTACTTAACACTTTTTTTATATCACATGTTTTGTTTTTTAAATAAAATCGCTTCGTTTTCCAGAGATAGTAAAATAGAAATTGCTGAAAGTAAGAAGCAAACAAAAACAAAAAAAATGACGAAATAAATAAATGCATTTTCTGCATGAAATTACTAACGTTTTCTTGGCAGAAAAATATGCACATCTCTTGACTCTTGTAACAGCGTACAGCCTATTCTAACGATGCACAATTTGCTAGTCTCTGTTTCTGTGACCAGAAGTGACGACCACGGTTAATGAGGCAAATCTCTTTCTTCAGTCGTTTTCATAAGTGTTTCTACAGCACACTAAATCCGCACGCGAGAACTCGTATAACTCATCACCACGGATGAAACAATTTCTTTGTAATAGAAATTAATACATCATGTCCGTCTGGTTCATCTCAGATGGAGCCTTGGAAGACACACGTCATTACTAATCTTGAATAAGGATAATTTAACATCGTTACAATGTGAAAGTGACTCCAATAATATATATATACACAAATCAAAAACGTACAAAATGAGACTAAAAGATAAAGAGTAAAGAATATTATGGCTTATTTGTTGGGGCGATTTGCCCTTTTTGTACATCTTATAATATCAAAGAAAAGTGTGTCGGTTGGGAGTTTTTAACTGTAGAAATTTAGGATGGTTTATTTTCTACTTTAATGTTATATCTAAAATGGCTACAGACAGAGAAAGGCAGTAGGAGTTAAGACGTTATGTGTTCAAGCACTCGACTCCTAACCCTTAACTGATTATCCTAAGTTGTTGGATAGTTTGATATCAGCGTCTGGATCTTGGATGATAGATGGAATATCCCCTACATGTTTGGGTGCTATGGCCACATTCATTTTCCCTTACGAGTTAATGATGACAACAACGACTGGTAATGGGAAAATATTTTTTGATTTTGAGTCTCATTTTAATTCCACTATTGTTTTTTAGAACTGATTTGATCGCCTATATACAATTAACGTATTTGATAGTATCAGAAGTACTGATATATATATATATATGTATAAGAATCTAACGTAATTTTTTTTTCATATAATCGGATGTGTTAATCCTTTTTTTTTCTTTCAGAAATACAGGCTAGGTTTTATTTTAACTTATTGTTCTTTCAGTACTTGCGAGAATTGTCTCTTTGCTTGCTGTGTCATTTTATTTTAAAACTAGGCTTAATTGGATACATATATTTTTAACAGCATAACAATTTGCTTATTTTTTGTTAAGCACAAAGCTACTCAATGTGCTCACCACGGGGATCGAAACCCAGTTTCTAGCATTATAAGCCTTCAGACGTACCGCTGAGCTACTGGAGGGAAACATCATAAGAATTATAGGAAATAATTCATATGTATTTCCTCCCAATGAAACGAAGGAAATAATGAAACACAAAAAGCCAATTCCAAATGATACGTTACGGATATACTTATGGAAAGAGAAATGTCATAGTCTGTTCAGAGGAAGTACATCTTAATAAACGACCAAAGAAGACGACTTTTCGAAGAAAGGATATTTATCTATTTTCCATGCTTAAGACAGCAACAACATCCTAAGCGAATCCAGATAAATTTATCCACAAAGTGGAGGCTGTCGTTAAAAAAAGAAGAAAATCTTCCGATCCAAAAAGCCACGTATATCCTGGTAGCATCGATAAGTTAATGAACAAGGATTTAGATTTGACGAAAGCTCGTAAACCAAATTTCGCAAACTATCAGCAAAACATCTTGCATAGTAGAATGTTTAAGACAATAACAATATCCCAAGATAATCCAGATCGATTTGTTAGAAAAAAAGGCGAAGGCTGTGGTTATGAAAGAGAACCTTCCAACCCAAAAAGCCGCACGTTTCCTGGTATCATTGATAAGTTATTAAGCAGAGGACTTAAGTTTGTCGAAAGCTCGCAAGCTATCAACAACACATTTCGAAATCAACAGCTGTTTCCATGAGAAAGATGACTTGGATCAAACAACCCTTTTTCGACTACATACCTAATAAGTAAAGCTACAATGAACCTTGGTGCTGTTGATATCGATCTCCTTAAACGTAAGATATGTCTTCTTGATCTCTGTAGATCTGCCGTTTATTTTATTGGACTCTTTCTCTGCTGGAATACTCTGCCATCTCTTCCACGCAGACTTGAGAAGAAATATGGCAACGCCTACTGTCGTGTATCAGTGCAATAAATGTGAAGGCAATTGTCATATCTATTAGTTTTTTACTACTGTTAAATTTATACATAAATGAACACAATAATAATGCTTAACAAATTAGAAATCATCCATTGAAGATTAACAATTTACCTGGATGATTTATACTTTTTATGTATTGCTTTGGTTAATCAAGTAGGAAGAGCTGAAGATGATTGCATGATGTAGTAAAATGGGAAACATTTCTCATCCCAAGAGAAAGAAATAATCCACTCAAAGATACAACAAAGTTATTCGTTTTACTGTTCTCGCTGTCTCGTCGAGCTACTACTATCCGCCATGTTGATCTCTAGAACTGAATTTTTTTATCTTCTTCTGTTGGCAGAAATTATTATTTTATTGGCAAGGCTTCTCGGCTATATTTTTATTTTTAGTGCAAAGCTACACAGTAAACGTTTTGCACTCTCTCCACCGCGGGGAGTCGAACCCTAGATTTTAACATTGTAAGTCCACAAACATATCACTGACTCATCGGGAAATGGCTTGGTTGAGATAAAAAATAAATACATAAATAATGACATCGTGGTCCTGAAAGCTAACATCCACGTAGAACAGAGGTTCTGTGAAACGTTTGTTAAAATGGTGGACTAAGATTCACTGAGGAAATTTGTTCTCAGAAAGTGCGATTATCCCTCACTAATATATTTTAAGCTTGCGTCTTACATTGTTAAAAAATGAATAATAATAATATTGAGATACTTCAAATTATCACATGCGAAATAGATTAATCATAATTTGTTTGTTATGGATTTCGCGCAAAGCTACACGAGGGATATCTACGCTAGCCGTCCCTAATTTAGTAGTGTAGGCCTAGAGGGAAAGCCAACCGTGGGATTGACCGTCACATTATAACGCCCCCACGGCAAGAACACGTGTTACACACTGGAACGATTTTTTTTTTGTTTGTAAAGAAGACAGATTTGATTTATTTTTCATATATTATAGAAAGTATAGCCATTATTAAGAAACAACAATAAAATCTTCATCAAAACCATATAAAAATATGTATATTTTTTAATACGAGCTATATGGTCTTAGTTATACATTTAAAGGCCTTTGTTTGTATCTATTAAATGAATTTTCCCAAAATATTAAGGATCCAACAAAAGCACTGTTTAAGAGTCATTATTACTGAAATATTAAGCACTTCTTAAGAGCCAAAGTATCAGAATTTCTGGACTGGAAAGAATGCAAAGTAAAAATAAATTACTTTAAATTTGTAAGAAAAGCCAGTGGATCGATGAACAGCACGCGCAATTAGGCACACATGGTGCAACATTTATTAAGCTACATATAAAGTATATGAGGTGTAGCTTGGAAATTTTTCATAATGATAATGGTTCCCAGTGATTTCAGGCCTACCAATTTACTGACATGTCATTTAACAACTCAGTAAGAATGGCGTTTTCTCTTTATAAAAGAAGACAAAGACATTGAAAACAAAACGGAGGACAACATACGTTTCTATAAGCAAGTTTGAGTTTCGGATATTCGCTATTTGTGTTAGTTGTCCCTAATTTCGAACTGATAGACTAGAGGTATGCCAGTTATTCAACAGCACCCGCCGCCAACTCTTGGGCTACTCTTTTCTGACCGAATAATTGGATTTGATCGTAACCCTTGTAATGTGCTCACGTCCCCAAAGTTCATAGCACTATGTTTTCTTGGTTTTGTGACAACGGAACGCGAACATTGAACCCTTACATCCACAGCCTGGCCATTGATAGGGAAAGAGATATAAAAGTTTTGTCATTGCTACAAGTGAATGAACTCATGTGAATGATACTCAACAAAATACCAATCAGAAGGATGATTCTCGAAACCAACAGATTAATGGTAGCAGAAGAAGGATGTAAGATTTTAAATATGTTCATCCAGTCGATATTCTAACTAATAAGTTAAGCTATGTCTATTGATGTTGCAGGTTTTGACTTTTCCCACACAAGAAAAAAAAAACACGTGTTTATAATCATTGAGTAACTACTAAAAACAATGATGTGCCAGTTATAACTTTACATAATTTGGTGTATACGTTTTAATCGAAATATGACAAGAATTACAAATATCCCGTAATAACTAGCTCTTCCTACGGGAACAAAGGCTTTTCTTATGAAAATCATCCCATGAAAAAAGGAATTTATGGGTTTCAATGAGAACAAAGGCTTTTCTTATGTTCATAAAAGAAGTTTCCAAATGCCTCGCCTCCCAGTAGCACAGCGTAAAGTCTGCTGACTTACAACGCTAGAGACCGGGTTTCGATACCCGTGGTGAGCAGAGCACAGATATCCCATTGTGTAGCTTTGTGTTTAACTTCCAAACAACAGCTTTCACTCATGGCCCTCTAGTAGCATAGCGGTATGTTTGTGCTTAGTTACAAACCAAATGTCTCTAACTCCTCCATATTTAGGGACAAACTGCGATATCGACCTCTAACGAGTTCAGTTGTACAGCTAATAGTTAAGTCAATATTTTATACACGAACATACGAATATTGTTTATTTTAACAATGTTTTAACGATGGAAAATCGTTAAAAAGAGGGAGTTCTAACCTTCCATATGACTTAGCTTCAGTTTAATCTTGATTGATAGTTTGGTAGTTTTACAGTCACAACATTAAAATTGTTTATGCGTTGTGTGTTTATCACAGAAACTACTGATATAAAGCTTTGTTACGTTCCACGAAGAAAACATTAAAGACTCTTCCCTTCATTCTTTAACCTAGTTACATTTAATGTGAATCAAAATTAAAGTATTGGTTTCACAAAACTAATCGGCTTGATTGATAAGATTCTCATACAATACATGGCCATAAGTCTATCACGGCCTATTATAAAAGTCCACCTATAATTTGAATTAATTAAGTTTTTCTCGTTAATTACAAAAGTAATAACTAGAAATTGAAGTATTTTGATCTGTATTTGTTTGTCACCAAGAAGTATAAGCTTGAATTGTGATTCGATTACATCTTCAAAGATTGACGTCTTACAAAATAATAATAAATAAATAAAAATATCCATGATCTGTAAGTATATAAAAAATATAATTTAAAGAAACTATTTATTTTACAGATAACTAGTTAAGACTGCTTCTTGATATAATCTGGCAAACTTTAACTCATCAAAAGGAAAATAATAATTTATCAGTACACTTGCTTACGTGATTTTGTTGGGTTTTCTAAGACAGTTGAAAATAACAGCCCCCAGGTTCATGTAATAAGGACCTGAAATCTTTAAAATGATGTTTATCTTAATAAATTATTGCACACCACGCCATCAAGAAGTTTTAGTTTCTTAATTAATCACATACCGAATATGCAGAAGGCTGTGGCCTCCTAGAATCCAATACACAGACATTTTCTATTTATCAGGGAGATAAAGGGATCCCTGTGCGCTTCCTTATTTCAGGATAAATAAATTAATTTGTCGTTCACTGCTTGATAATCTGGAATAATTAAGTATCCCTTCTTTTTTGAATGGAATTTCAAGATAATTTTACGTATTTAAATTTTATATAACGTACATACCGATTTCAGACTATGGAATTTTAATAAATATATATATAGCAGTTCATCGTTATATCTTTCATCCATCTGCTTCTTTAAAATATATATATATGTACACCAGCTAATACAATATGTAATTATATTATATATATATATACATAGACCGGACATAGCCTAACCGTTGACGCGCTAGACTGCGTTCCGAAATGTTCAAGGTTCACTATGCAGTTGAACACAGTCCGCACGTTCAGCTGTGAGGGGCGTTATAACTGATAAAGTCAATCTCGCCTGCTAACTGATTGTCTCCCTATGGTCAATAGTTCTAAAACAGAAATGACTATGCTTAAGCTTTAGATCAAACGTTTAAGTCAGATAACCCTATGTGTCGATTAATGTATATGTACCAATACCTGTAATCGGAAATATTTGACAATAATTTTACGTCACCAGTTGAGATGATAATAACAAGCAGTGGTTTTGTTAAGCGAAATGTTTACTAACATTTCGGTAGGGCAGAGCGTGGCCATCGATTAGTATGCCAGACTGTGGATCAGTGATTCGCGACCCGTTACTGTTAAATAAATTGTATCCCACAATTTGAGGTCATGGGTGTGTTATAAGAGTGAGGGTCAAATTCCACTATTTGACTTCACAAAAGTGGGCCCCCAGTGGCACAGCGGTATATCTGCGGACATACAACGTTAGAAACCGGGTTTCGATACCCGTGTTGGGCAGAATACAGATAACCCATTGTGTAGCTTTATGCTTAACTTCAAACAAACAAACACAAGAGTGAACCGAGAATTGTTGACCAGCTGCTTTCTCTATTATCTATCATTTCAAAATTAAGAATGGCTATGTGCAGACAGCCCTTGTGTAGCTTTGCACAAAATCCAATAAGCAAACAAATTCTCCCCCCCCCAAAAAAAAGATGAGGACATTTTTGTTTTTTACTCTTTGTTTCCATACATATGTTGGCTATTATCCAATATGGCGGCCCTTATAATAGCGTAGTGGTGGCTACTTAAATTTCGATTTAATTGATTTTAATTACACGGCAATCCTTGATATAAAATTTTGAATAATCATGTTAATAAATCAGCTTTTGCCTGGAAGCATGAAATGTGTTCTAGGGGTATCCCTCCTTTTTGAATTACTGACAGAAGCTAGTCCAAAACTTTTAGCAATTATAATAGTAATATAGAATCACAAGTTTGACGTTTCCAGCACTCAGTACAGAAAATCATGATTAATTCACAAATAAAGCATTGGGTAGTATTTTAAAATATTTTGTTCGCTAGCTATAAAAAGGGATTCTTAAGATAGTCGTCCCCAATTCTGAGCTGATAGACTAGAGCTAGTCATTAGCACCCACTGCCAACTCTTAGGCTACTTTTGTCTGACCGAATAGTGGGATTTGACTGTCAATATTATAGCGTACCCACAGTCGCAAGGTGGGGGCCCTTCTTGCAGCATCAGAAAGCAAATCATGAGCCCATGAATTCACCATCCGGGAACCACAACCATTAGTCATGCTCGATCCATTTTAAAAAATAGGCGATTCTAGAAAGCTAAAAAGAAAAATGTTTGAACTTTGTTTTCGAGAGCAAAGCGTCGTGGATTTTCTTCTAATAAAAGAAAAGGGATGATACAATTAACTCCTACAGAAGAGTTGATAAAATTAACTTCTAAAAAGAGCTGATAAAATTAATATCTAAAAAGAGCTGATAAAATTAACTCCTAAAAAAAGAGCTAATAGAATTAAATCCTGAAAAGATCTGACAGAATTACCTCCTACAGATGTGTTAATAGAATTAACTTCTACAAAAGAGCTGACAGAACTAACTTCTACAGAAGAGTTGATAGAATTAACTCCTACAAAAGAGCTGATAAAATTAACTCCTACAGAAATGTTGATAGAATTAACTCCTACAGAAATGTTGATAGAATTAACTCCTACAAAGAGCTGATAAAATTAACTCCTACAGAAATGTTGATAGAATTAACTCCTACAAAAGAGCTGACAGAATTACCTCCTACAGAAGTGTTGATAGAATTAACTCCTACAGAAGTGTTGATACAATTAACTCCTACAGAAGTGTTGATACAATTAACTCCTACAAAAGAGCTGACAGAATTACTTCCCACAAAAAAGCTAATAGAGTTAACTCCTACAAAAGAGCTGACAGAATTACCTCCTACAGAAGAGCTAATAGAGTTAACTCTTACAAAAGAACTGACAAGCAAAATTATTGGTGAATTTTTACAGCAAAATAGAAACGAAAGCAATGGTAATTTCCTGGTTGTAAAAATGCATATTTAAAGAGAGACACTACGATCTTTTTTGGTTTCGTGTTGATGAGAAATTGTCTGTAGTCTTACACTTACTTCATTCCTATTTTGATGTATGCAATACTTACTAAGATACTTTAAGTTTCAAGTTACTCTGTTAATTCAACTTTAGATAAAGTCAACGGGACGTTTCATTTCCTTTATAGGCTGCTCCTGCGCGTTATTCTCCTTTGTAAGAATTTTAAATTGTTCTCTACTTATAGGTTCTTTGCCTTCAGTCAACACATGGTTCTTAATGTTGACAAGTGTCGTAGATTTCAAATTTGAATGTGAACTTGTAACCACCTAGTGTTGGATGCAATGTATTCTGTCCCCTGGTGGGATAGTGGTAAGCCTTCGTACTTGCAACGCTCAATTGGGGGTTCAATTCCCCTCGGTGGGCATAGCAGATAGCTCGATGTGGCTTTGCTATACCAAAACACACACATAATTGTATTCTAAATGACATCTAAGTTCTTAACCAAATTCTAAAGTACTTTGTGCTATCTGCCAATGAATATCAAGATTAATAGCTTTTTTTTTAAAAATATAACTTAAGTAAAAACACAAATTAACTAAAAATCAATTTACAAAAATATACAGTTAATTACCCTACTAGTTTCGACGTACCACAGTGTATCCTGAAAAACGGCATACATGGTATGTCGAAACTAGTTGGGTAATTAACTTTATTTTTCTGTAAATTGATTTTTTGTTAATTTTTGTTTTTACTTAAGTTGTACTTAAAAAAAGGTGTTAATCTTAATATAATTTAAGTTCTTGTTACTGTTGTTTTAACGCAAAACTACATAATGGGTTATCTGCGCTCTGTCCACCACGGGGAATCGAACTCCGGATTTTAGCGTTGTAAGTCCGAAAATTTACCGTTGACCCACCGGGGACCGGGGAATCGAGCCTTCGATTTTAGAACAAACTTACCGTTGACTCACCTAGGAATTTATATTGATATACAACGTTTACAGGTTTAAATATAACTATTCAATCCTTAAACAAGAAACATTTATGTAATCTAAATTTAGGCTTAAAGATAAATTTTAATTCAACATATGGGTAAGCAAGGTGATGTAAGCTACAAATTTGATTTATGATTAAAACCTGTGGTAATATTAAAAAAAAAAATTCTGTTTAGTAACCTTCCAATTTGGCCGTTTTGGAACGATCATAGCATTTAAATAGTCGCAAAGGATATGATTGATAATGCCAAATGGAAAGGCATTTTAGTTTAGCTAAAGAAAAAAAAAAGGTTTTTACATAACTGAAATTTTTAAAGAGTAAATCAACTGAAAAAAGGAGCTGTGGCTCAGCAGTAAGTTACTAGGCTTATGACGCTAAAAACCTGGTTTCGATACCCGTAGTGGGTACAGCACAAATAACCCATTGTGTAGCTTTGTGCTTAACAACAATAACAAAAAGAAAAACTTATTGCTGATCCACTGGGGGACACTGAAGTACATATTTAATAAAGTTTGAATAACGTAAAAATGTTTAAGAATGAACTTAAGATTAATTGAAGACAAATTTGGTTATTCACGAGATATTTTCAGTAGTTCACGTATTTAGAGTGTATGTCAATAAGAGTAAAAAGTCTTTGATCACTTATTTTTTATTTACATTTACCTGACGTTTACGTTTCTAAACACTTTCTCCTTAAGAAGCTACTTTTCTTGGCCTTGTTTAAAAATGCACACAGAATCGTTTTAATACCCAGGCTCCAATAGAAAGGAGAACTTAGGAATAACGAATAAGAATTTTCAACTTGAACTGCGGCTAGGTCAGAGACCTCTAGAGTTCAGGTACAGCCATCCCTAATTTTGAACTGCTGACCAGAGGGAAGGTAATCAGTTAGCAGACCCGCCGCCACAAAGGCCTTATCCAGTTCTTTGAGTCAAATAACGAAATTTACTGAAGCTTTTATAACTTGTTCGCAGTTGAAAGTGCGGAGCGTGTTCAGAGACATCCGCCTCGAACCCTGGACCCTATCACCTGCTGCCCAATATACCACCCCCTAAGCTATGCCAATCTTCTTAGAAACGAGAGAAAAAAATTACGTTAGTCTAAAATATATTCGGTTTCTTTGATTTACTTAGTAATATCTTTGTTTTCACAGAAATATGATTAGATTCTGTAGCCAATTTAAACCTTTCAGAGTCTGTAAACGATACACGGATTTTCTTATTTTCATTATTTATACAAAATACACAACCATCTTGGCTCTCCCAAATTATCCCAGAAAATATCTTATACAGAAAAATGGAACGACCAGTAATCTAGTAAAAAGTAAAGAAACCAAAGAGTGCTTTTAAGGTTATATTATCCTATGAAAAAACGCCCTCCCGGTGGCTCAGCGGTAAGTCGGTGAGGCTTATAAAGCTAAAAATCTGGTTTCGATGCCCGCGGTAGGCAGAGCACAGATAGCCCATTGTGTCGCTTGTGTATTATACAAAAAACAACAACAACAACAATAAGAATTTTAATCTGGTAACCCAGTATCTTTGTACTTTACTTTACAAATAGATTTACATAATAATATTTGCAGCTGCCACAGAACCATGTTCTAGACGGGTCTCGCGAGAGTTACTTGCCTGTAGATACCCAGTCCAGTAAGGCCGTTTCACTTGACGTAGTCACTTAAAGGGATAGCTAAATGTGAGTGATAGTGAACTACTAAACGTGCTGCTTTCAGGTTAACATCATAAAATTACTCACTAGTGTAAAGACATTATCCATTTAGCATTAAAACACTTTCAACTTTTGATTATTTTACATGATTTAAGATAGGTGGTAAACGCACCACAGACACATGCAGCAAGAAGGAAAAAAAAAAAACGTAAACAGAAATCAATGCTGAATGTGCGACAGCAAAACAACTAAAACTGCAGTTGGCAACGGTTCTTCCTCTCACTGGCAAGTGACCGCTTCCTTATCACCAACGTGCCCCATATATCACGTGGAGCAGAGAAATTTCAACGCTCCTTAGATGAGTAATGCTTAGGGAATAAAGCTGTAATGGAGACCTGTTTTACACTCTGCATTGAAGCCTATACCGATGTGTCTCTGTAGCATCACATTCACTAATACTTGTTTTTATCTTGAACGAGATGTAAAATGGACTAAATAATCTAACTGTGATAATTGTTACATAATGTGATCTACGTTGTATCCGCCGTGAAGTATGGAGAGAAAGAGAAGAAAAAAACAACGCCTCAAATGCGATAACAGAACGTAAAAGGAAAAAAATGGAACCAAATGAAAGTGTTATTTGGAGGGAAGATCTGGAAGAAACAAGGGAAGAAGAGGACAACTAAATACGTAAAATTGAACGAAAATAAGAAACAACACGGGAACAGTAAAAATATTTGATAAATGGAGGGGAGGGGAGAGTAAGCTACTAAGGATTTGAGGTGGAATTTGTATGTCGAAAAGACGAAAATGGCGAGTAGGTGAGAGAGGGGAGGGGAGTGCGCATTAGGGTAATAAAAAAAGGACATGAAATAAGTAGTCAGAAGAAAGGTGACTAGAAGGTTATCGTCACTAGCTTTACGGATAAAAGTAATAACAGCGAAACGTCAAACGAGTTTACACACGAGCAGTCGTATTGTAGAGTAACACTGTACAATCAAAATACAAATTCTGAAGGCAGATTTGGAGCTAAATGTATTAATTCGCTACTTTAAATCTAAATTTTGAATATGTTGTATGCTTAAAAAATTGAAATGAACTACAAGAATGTCCTAAAACAATAGAATATGTTATACGTTAACCGCACTACATCTGCTATATCCAATACCGACGACGCATTTCGCCAATACCGGGAATCGTCAAACCAGATGGGACACGACTTATGTATATACGATCAACTGCTTGATGAACGACTATTTTGGCGAGAACCAGATTAATTTTCCCCGAAAGAGGACCGAAGGCTGTCTGGAGGTGTCATCTATTTTAACTACTCGCACCACTTTACAGAAGTAGTGTTTTCTGTCAGTCAGTCAGTGGACACTAAAATGACGTCACATAAGGGACGCTTAACGTTGTAATTTGTACTGTCGTAACGTCAGTAAAATGTGCACATGCCATGAATCACGAGAAGAATTATGCACTCTGTGGGCTACAACGCAGCATGACATGAACTTGACAAGCAAGAAGTAAGAATATTTATCACTCTTAAAACAAAGCATTTTCGGGGGCTCTGCGGAAGTATATCTAGTTATTATCAGTTTTACTTAAGTCGTTTACAAATCAGATTTTTAGGGTACGCAGACCTTACGTTCATTTGTTTTTGTTTCCGTTTTCCATAAGCTGCAAGGACACCTAACAAACTATGTCTTAGAAAAATTGGATAAGTCACTGTTCTCGTTCAATTTCTTATTCAAATAATTATCGAAAAAATGAACTTAGAACAATAAAGATTCGGAGCCAAAAAAGGTGATAAATGAAATTGCGCATTTCAGGTCTGAAGGATGTCATGTGAGTGCAAATGCTACAACTTTGGAGCATTTAAATCTATCACAATATTTTACAGAACCTTTTTCGTATATATATACGAGAGAGAGAGAGATAGTAGATAGACAGACAGACATACAGATAGATAGTAGACAGAAACATGGATAGATAAACAGTAGACAAACAGGCAAATAGATAGATGAATAGTAGACAGGAAGACAAATAGATAGATAGATAGTAGACAGACAGACAAATAGATAGATAGATAGTAGACAGACAGACTAATAGATATATGGATAGTAGACAGACAGACTAATAGATATATGGATAGTAGACAGGAAGACAAATAGATAGATATATAGTAGATAGACAGACAAGTAGATAGATGGATAGTAGACAGGAAGACAAATAAATATATAGATAGTAGACAGACAGACAAGTAGATAGATGGATAGTAGACAGGAAGACAAATAGATAGTAGACAGACAGACAAATAGATAGATGGATAGTAGACAGGAAGACAAATAAATAGATATATAGTAGACAGACAAACAAGTAGATAGATGGATAGTAGACAGGAAGACAAATAGATAGTAGACAGACAGACAAATAGATAGATGGATAGTAGACAGGAAGACAAATAAATAAATATATAGTAGATAAACAGACAAGTAGATAGATGGATATTAGTCAGGCAGACAAATAAATAGACGCTGCTCCTCAGCTAACAACGCGGCTTTCTATCGAACTTGCTACTTTATCAATATCTGGTAGAGTATTCGAATAATAGGTTGAAATAAAAGGTAATGTAGGTTGGACCTCATTAATCTTCGTACAATTTGAACATACAGAAGGTTGAAAGGAAGAAACACCAGGCTTGCTTGTTCAGTTTTATTCTACGATAAAATTAACCAACTGGTTCGCTTAAGAGTCCATGACAGGCTTGATAAACCCTTGGCACTTGCTATGATGGATCACGTGACAACTAACGCGTGTTGTTCCAGCAGGTGAAGCACCGTAGTTTATATGACTGGGAAGACAGCAAAGGACGCTGGTTGCCTTGAATGGAAGCTAGACTGACACAACGTTCCTTTTTTCAGCGCTTACTGGCACATACATAGATGTGAAGTTTCAGATTGGGAGTTATAAATATTTAAAGAAATATTGCAATGACCCTCGAAAATCGAGAGTCATTTGAATTATTCCCGAACGAAACAGAATACGGGGATTTTTTTTCTTTCTTTTTTTTTTTACGATCTAACGTGCCCAAATATCAGGACACGAGGCATCTCAGAAACAAATGAGTTCGCTAGCATGGAAGCAGAAATTGACGTGAGATAGCGGTCTTCACGAGGCAGTTACGCTGTCAGCTGTGGGCATTACGTGTAGCTTTTCCATGTGACCAAGTATATTACCAATTTGTCTTTTCGAAACTTCTATACAGGATGGGGAAAGGTTCGTTAGGGTGAGGATAATAATATAAACAACCTTGCTTTTATTGGCCACCTGGTGTTTTTAAGCCGAACAAGTTTCATTAAACAATGTAAATATCACGTGATCATTCATTTATATATATATATATATATAGCCTTTCGCTTGAATGAACATCTTGAGAGTATGTTTGTATGTACATATACAAACACACACACACATATATATATATGCATAACTACGTGAATTAGTATATATATATATATATATATATATATTGTATCTATCATCACTCGTATTTATTTTACTTTTTCTACTACAATATATATATATAGTA